>NW_023339651.1:3784485-3801009 GCF_004916995.1 Morone saxatilis | reverse complement strand
CTCTTTTCCTCTCATCTCTGTCATCTATTTCCCTCTCTTCCTCTCCTCTATTTTCTTTTCATCTACTCTCTTTATTTCCTTCTTCTCCTCTCCTCTGCTCACCTCACCTCTCCTCTATTTTCTATATTACCCTCTATTTTCTTCTCCTTTCTTTTCCTTTCCTTTCCCCCTCCCCTCTCTTTCCCCTCTTCTCTCTCTTGCTTTCTCCCATTTCCCTCTCTACTCCTCTTCCTCTCCTCCCTTTTTTCCCATTCCTCTCTCTTTCTCTCCTCTCCACTATCCTATCCTCTATTTTCTTCTTATTACCCCTCTTTCCCCCTTTCCTCCTTTCTTAGTCTCATCTCATCGACAGTCATCTATTTTCCTCTCTTCCTCTCCTCTCCTTTCCTCTTTTTTTCTCTCTTCCTCTCCTCTCCTCTCCCCTCCTTGCGCACGCATCCAAACCTCTCCCCTCCTAGTTTCTCAATGAATCTCTCTCCCAGGTTCAACCCCTCCCACTTTGTGTAAACGCTTAATTGTCAGTCCTGACGGAAACTTGCGTGGGCTTAAATACCGTGTGCGCCTCTTCCACTGAAGCTGGAACTGACCAACTTGTCCAAGCGGGCATCTCTCTCACTCTCTCTCACACACTCTCTCTCTATCTCTCTGCCGTGTGTGCGTGTGTGCGTGCGTTTGTGTGTGTGACTTTTCTTTTTTATCCTGGTGCTCTTTGCGTTCTTTCTGCCGACAAGCATGCAGGTGTCTCTGGCCATCCTCCTCTCCAGCTCGGCGCTCCTGCTGCTCCAGGGATGCTGCACCGCTGTGAAGGGATGGAAGGTACTAAAAAACGATGCTACGGAGATTTTACCGGAGTACAGAGAAGATACTCGGACACCTCACGAGGCAATAATACAGGCGGCCAACGGCAGCAATAACAACAACAACAACAACAACAACAGCAACACAATGAATAACAGGGCGAAAAACGGTGGAAGAACAGCAATCACAGTCTCCTACAGTGAGTATGCGTTAAAGTTGGTTAAATGTTAAAATAGTTCATAAATAAAATAAAAGCAGCAGCCTAATAATTCATTCTCTGCACTGCTGATTATCCAGGTCAGCCTGAAAAATCATTTTATTTGAGGCCTGGTGCGTAAAAGTGAGGAAACTAAAATAAAAAATAGATTTAAATTTCTTAACGTTTCGGGGGCCAATCGCATAGCAAGCGGCCACATGTATGTGAACCTGTGCGGGAGAGCATGAAATCTTCTGATTTAAATGACCCCAAACTGCAATTTAAACATGAGTAGACGGATTAACTTTGTATTTAAGTTTAGACTCTTTATTGTACAAGAAATATATTTTCTTTTTCAGATTAAATCAGCTGATTTCAGTGTTCAGTGTGTGTGCGCAGACTGTCCCGTTGACCCCAATGTTTGAAGAATCTTCTTTAATACCGCAAAAATATCAAATAAATTAGACAGCTTTACCTGTTATTTAATTATGTGTCTTTACTTTTGTCCTAAATTAGCATATGGTTTAATAATTTTTAAGCCACCTTTTTGACATTTTTTAAAAACTTTAATTTTCTGATAGGTGAAATCTAGGCTGCCTAAATTTGGTGGGTCTGACTTAAAAAAAAGCACAAAGACAATCTGCCTTTTCATTTTCACACTGATTCCCTGATTAAGAGCAGCTCTGCTGTGTGGGAAGTGTGTTTTCTTGCTTAATCCTTTGCCAGAGTTGAGGGTGATGAGAGCGGCACAGACGCACATTCTTGTGGTTTCTTCCCTTAAACAATTTGAAGTGGAGCATTCAGAGAGACATCAGGGCTTTTTTCACGTTGTCTTCCAGGTTATTTCCTTCTCTCTTTATACTATTAGTCAAGCTCTACTTACGCCATAACTATTTGATTGCAACAACATGTCTCCCAAACAGAAAAACCCCACAGTTTGTTCTTCAGGGGGATGTCTTTTTTTGGGGGGGGAGGTTGGAAATTGCTTTTTAAATGCAACACTGCCTTTGAGAATGATTCCCACCTGTGGCCAGTGAAGGTTGTATGTTCTGATTGAGCTGTGCATGTAGGAGAATCTCACGCTTGTTCTCATGGATTCAAGATGGGTGGTGTAATATTCTCACAGTTTAGCCTTCATTTAATCTTGGCCGCTCAAATTGGAGATCAGAGGAAGAAGATTGATTAGATTAGAAGAACAACAGCTGACCGGGGGGAATTAGCAAGTCGAGATCCGTTAGAGTGATTGATTATTGTCTGGTGAGGATGTTAGGGGCAACAAATCCACACATTAAGCAAGATCTCACTTTATATTAATTTTACTCTTTATTAGTCTCCAAAAAAGGGGTGGAAAAAACGCATTCGCCTTGTTTTCATATGGATAAGCAGCATGTGTGTTGAGTTTCAAAGTGGGAGGCAGAAATCTCCTGGATTATTTTGTCATCCATCTCTCAGCTTTCGTCCTGGGACGACTCCTCAGGGTCCCTGTGGGGTCACAGCAGAGGCTATGACCACTGCCTGGCCTCCTTCCAGTTCTCTCCCAAGACTTGTCTCTCACTGCCGGAGGAGGGGAGAAAAGCTCACGCAACTGTACAGTAGTCTAGTGTGTGTTTTTTTCAAGCCACCATCATTAGTAATGATTTTTTCAGGCTGACATTAGAGAGGACAACAGGAAATGTAAAGGAGAAGACAGAGTTAGACTGGATTAAAACCCCAACGCTCACTGAAGAAGACAACCTGACTCTTTGGCTGGTAATTGGTGCAAACCGCCGCTCAGTGCGTGCTGTAGCATTGTATACTACTGTGGTCCCTTCAGTGGCAGCCACAGAATAACACTAGATCAGGTTCACATGGGGAGAAAAAAAGGAAGTCACCTCACATAAATCCTTTGTTCAGCCCTTTTTGCGAAGAAAGCCGCAGAGGAAAACAGATCCCTCTCTGAGTGTATCATTTCTTAACCGACAGTTCCTTTGCCCCTTTTTTACACACTGCCTGTAAAAAACACAGGACAATAACTCATGCATACGGCTGTTAAAAAGCTGTGGCTCAAACATCGGATTACAGGCTGAGTGCGTCGTCTCAAATCAGTCTGGCAGATGTCCAGTTTGTTCAAAATTGTACAGTTGCAGCGCTGCCTTAAAATAACCAGACAGCTATTTACTCCTCCATCACCACATACATTTCCTGAGGGCCAACACTGTGTGCCAGCTTTTTCTTCCAGCCCAAACCTCCATTAGGTTTGATTGAGCTGTTTAATGGCCCTCTGGTCTGGATTTGCTATCAGCTGATTGCTGCCAGCTGGATTTCTTTGTCAAGCCCCGTCGTCAGCTAATGATCGGACCATGAATCAAATTCAGAAACTCTGATCTGATCTCAGTGGCTTAAATTTGTACTTAAACGTAAAAATTGTTGTAATAAGTCAAATTTATAAAAGCGCATTTTTCGGCTGCACTTTTGGGTTTCGAAATGCTGCTGCATAGTTTTTATCTGACGTGTTTTTTTTCTACACAAATAACGCAATAGGTGAGTTCATGTTGACATAAACAGAATCAAAGAAATTAGCACATACTGGTGTTACAGCATTGAATCAGTTAACCTGCAGAATGTCCATTCCAGTGTGCAGCACTTCAAAGTGTATGTTTTGGGATGAAGCCATGAGTGTAACTGTGATATCCTGCTCTTCAACCCAGGTGCCTCGGAGCTGAGCTGTAGGGAGCTGCGTTCCACCCGTTACATCACCGACGGATCCTGCCGCAGTGCCAAGCCCGTCAAGGAGCTGGTGTGCTCGGGCCAGTGTATGCCCTCGCACCTCATGCCGAACTCCATCGCCCGAGGAAAGTGGTGGAGGAGTAACGCCTCGGACTACCGCTGCATCCCGGCCCACTCCCGGACAAGGAGGTTCCAGCTGCAGTGTCCTAACGGCAACACTCGGACTTACAAAATCCGTGTGGTCACCTCCTGCAAGTGCAAGCGCTTCAGGCCCCACCATAACCAATCAGAGGCCAAGGAGGTCCCGAAGAGGCAACGCAACAAGAAGCACAGTCGTTCGTCTCAAGACCGGAACAAGAACAACACACCGTTAATGGGCAACTCGTACTGATGCTCCTCTTCGGCATCCAAGGACAGACACCAAAGCTCACTCATACACACGCACGTTACACAACACACCAACCGACATAATCTCTCCTTCAAATAGGGAGGAGATGCAAAAAGAAATTTCAAAGAGAGCAAATTCATAAGCTAATTGCTGGGCTGGTTTTTAAGTCATCAGTCTTTATTTTTCAGCCACTTGTCAGCATATTTGTGAACTTTGCTTATTTGCATGACAAAGTCAGTGCCAGGGCTTGCCACAACTGTGACTGGTCAGGAGATGTAGCACCATGTTGGATTATATGAAACAAGTATCTGATCACCCCAACAGCTCAAAAACCTCCCTGAACTCGGGTCTGTCCTCCAGTCAAACAGATTTTATTTAAGCATAATGAGAAGTCCTCCCCGAGGCTCCAAGCCCATCTGTACAAACATCCAGCGGATGCAGAGCTACGCCGCAACACAGCCCTGTTTAAAGCTGACAAGGTGTATCTTTGCTCCAAAGTGGTTGTAATCCATCTCCTTTTGGCTGTGTGTGGAGGAGATGGTGGCAGCTCTGGGGGCTCTGACAGTGGGATGTTGACATGTTTTTGAGAGGCCCTGGCCTGTACAGCGGTCCAGGCAGCTCTCTGACAGCCCACTAAAGACCTCACTCATCAGGACAGCCCCAAAGCACTCTCCACGCTGCAGCAGCCCCAAGCAGGCCTGTCAGTTACAGTAGCGCCTTTCCCACGACTAGATACAGAGAGTCAGGAGAGACAGAGAAAGAGAAATGGGGGGAGAAATCAGTTTTGTCAGCTCTAACACCATGGGGTTACTGGGCAGTCCTGTGACTCCTTTTAATTACTAAATGAGCCCGTTCCTGTGTTATTTGAGTCATAAAAAGCCATTTCCTCTAGACATAGCCAGTTCCTGTTTGCTGGAATCACACACAAAAAAGTGCACATGTGTGTAGGAGGCATCAGAACATTGTGCGTGGTTGTGTTGTTACCTAGGGGCAGAGCGTTCTCCAGCACGCCCACACCGGAATTCTTTTGTAACGGGCCAAATAGAGCAGCGATCACCCATCCACAGCCAAAATCCACCCGTTGTGTTAGCCTGCAGGATCCGAGACACCTCCACTCCCATTCACTCTCTGCTCCCATTCTGTAAATAGCTCAAACAGGAAAGATAGGAACAAAAATAACATAATGAAAACAATAATTCAGTTTTTATCATTGTATTGACTGATAGAATCTGGCAGGAAGAGGAAGTGGCGATACCCAGTCTGTCAGAGCAGACAACACAACCTCCTTCCTCAGCAATGCCTAAGATGGGACTGTACTTCATGAAGAATATTCACAATGTTTCCACATATTGTCAGCACCCCGTTGTTTTTCTGCTCATATTGCTTCCTGATTTTGGTTTTCTAAACTGTACTGACAATGTTTGGTTCTTTTTCCAACTGTATGTTTGAAATAGCAACTGGAAGGGGGTTTGTCGTGTAAGCTGAGAGCTGTGATGCATAACGTGATTGTACATATCATACCTGTGTGGTCTTCTGCAGTGGTGCCCCCACTCGGAGGGGTTTTAAAGAGAAGCAGGGAGGGAGGGCTGTTTCCTACAGACAAAAAGAAGGACTGTTATAAAGAATGAACTGCATATTTATTTTTTATTTCCACATTTAAATTATTTATGCAACCTTTTGTAGTAAATGATAGCCATTATTGTCATATAGTATGATAGAGACTTTGGAAATGAAATACTGTACAGTACATGAATAAAGTAAAGGCAGATATATTTGAAAGAGCTGGCTTATTTGTTATTATTCTTACTCCCCCCATGAAGGGTTAAAAAAATATATATAAACATTTAAAAAATGGTTTATAACACTCATATAATGTAATTGTAAGCAGATACAAGTGTTTATTATTAGTGTTAATAACTCCTGTGGACCCTCCTTTAAGTGGAGTGGTGTATAAATGTAAACACAGCTGTAATGCTATAAAATAATCTGAGAAATTATTATTGTTGGCATATCATGTAAATTAATAAACACTTAAAATGAATGTAAACCTGCATACAAGTAATTTTTAGTGTGTTATAAATAATTTTATATACTGCTTAAAAATGCAATTTTTGGGGGTTTTAAAGTAAATTGTTACCATGTTGCCTTTACTTGTACGTGCATTCTTGGGAAATCTCTGAATGTGGATGCCTGTCGGATGTCTGTGCAAAGAAATTCAGACAATTAGAAAATCGAGATTTGCCACCGTTCGGAATGTCTGCACAGCTTTGCAGATGAAGAATAGGAATCTGCACTCTTGAGATCTCTGCTCAGTCACAACACCAACATTTTTTTGTTTATGAGGGTGGATGTGAGCCACGGCCATCACTCGCCATCATTCCTCTCCGTCTCTCCTCCCTCAAGGCTTCAGGCACGATACGCTGCAAGCTTGAGAGTTCACCGAAGCTTTGGACTTGCCGTCAAACGGGAGTTATGCAATCCAGGCACAGAAAGAGTACAACTAAATGAGGTGTTTATGCAAAGTTTTATCTGCAAATGTAATTTTTAATTACCGGGACAAGAGCTCCCTTAGAGGGCCAAATAAACTTAGTGTAAACACAAAATAGAAGATCACTGTGGCAACTGTGGCTGAGAGCTCGTCTTTTGTCGTGCCAATGGAGAACAGTAGATATAAAATTTCACTACGTCATCCATAATGTGCAGTCATTATGTCATTTTCAAGCCCTGTTTTCCAAGAGAGAACAGACATGCCATGCTTCCAGTCAGGCAACTAGTTTCTCAAGAAAGTCAAGAACACATACTTAAGCGCGGTACGTGAACAGTACCTAAATATATTAATGCTGACAAAGCATCTGCCCTGTGTTACTGTGTGCATACACAGTGACCTGCAAGTGACCCTTACGGACCTGGGGAATACTGAGGTACACGAAAAGTCAGGAATGATCTATTCCCAACAAATGCAACAAGTCTACGACACTTCGTTCAGGCCCCGATGTAAGTGTCATCGATGAAGTTTTGAATACCAGGTGCAGAAGTCCCTGAGGATCCCTGCTCTGTAAGTACACACAACGCCAAGAGTTCACAAACAGTTCCTGGTTGACTCATGGCCTCTATAAGGAATATTTATAGAACTGACATACTAATCACAATAAATGATAACTGGATTCCTTTGTCCAAATGTGGGAGAAGAAATGATAGGACAGCGTTGTAGGAAAAGAGTTATGCTGGGGTCATCCTCAACCAGACCTCCAGCCACTTCTTTGTGTCTTTGCTCTATGTTAACGTTATCTTTCAACTGACAACTTCTTTAGATTTTCAATGTTTCCCAATTTTTTTTTTTTTTAGTGCAGTGAGAATCAACTCCATCTCGCTACATCTTCAGTGTAACGCTTCTGATTTAAGAAAAGTACCCACGTGGAATAAATGTTGAGATACTGCACACAAATGCACGTTTCTTTTTCCTCCTTTGAACTCGCATAATGGAACGGTAAAATATCTAATTTCATCTTTGTGCAGTGCAAGACTTATTGTTTAGTGCACAGCCAGGAAATTTGTCTAGAAGGCAGCCACTTGAATGGCTCAGACACTGTCAACACAGACATAACTGATGTTCTGCCAAATGTAGAAGAGACAGTCAAATAAAATAGTTTGTTTATCATCTGGATAAGAAGAGATGCTTGACTCTCTGTGTTTTTGCCAGTGGTATCCATCTTAGAAAAGCAAGTGTCCTCTGTTGACTGCAAAAAGCAACAGTGGAAACTAACTTGAGGTGACATTCATAGCATGTGAAGCACTTTCTCTCACACGCCAAAAACTAACCCCTATAAAAGTCTTTAAAGTGCTGTGTTTCTGGTCAGCTGCCTGTGAAATTGAATTGCTTAACAATGTTGCATGCTGTCCAAGACGTTTATTGAGATGGAATATATTTAACGAACACATAACATTCAGACCTTCGTCAAGTATTACATAAAGTCAAAATGCTTCTACACCACGGTAGTTTCACCTCCGGACCTTCTAGTCAAACCTTTCCAAGAGCGGATATTATTGCTCAAGTCAAACACATATGGACGGTGACGGATGTATTCGGAGACGGATGTTTGTGCTCCTCCAACCACTCCCTTATCAGGCCATGAGCGCTAATAGCTTAAAACAAATGGAAACCAGAAGACGTGTCTGGCTGCGTAAAGGAATGAGGAACGCGGAAAGCACAAGTTCAACTAATTTTGTGTTCCTGCAAAGACGCAGGCTTTGGAAGGTGGATAGTGTTTCCTGCAAGCTGAGAGAGTAATTCTCAGCAGGGAAGGGAGAAGCCGGGGTCAGGACAGAGGCGAGACTCAAAGATGTCCTTCTATGTTAACTTCAGCAACCAGACTGCATCTTAGACAGTGGTTCGCGTCGTTACTCGCCGAATCCAAGAGAGCCTATGACGAGATAGACTATACCCCTGCCTGGAAGTAGGTGACACTTTTCCAGAGATGGACAGTAGCACCATACGGGTCAGGGGCTTCCACTGAGCCATGTAAGCCTCAGTCTCTCAGCTGAGGCCAAGCATGCAGAGAGGCGAGCCAACCATATGTGCTCAGGACAACAGGAGGTGCAGGGGATAGGAAACAGCGCTGTCAACAAACAATTCTAAACAACCACAGCAAGCCCCAAGGTTCTGGAGGCAGAATGCATTTCCTTCCTTAATCATCACCTTATGGACTTTGTGTCTTGCACAAACATCAATGAAAATATCAATTTAGTGTCCTGTTTTAAGAGAAAAAAATATTTTAGTTCTGAATTTAAAACGGTTTTGTATGATTTCTGGTAACACTACAAAAGTTGGATGTCAACTCACCAATTTGTTCAGATCCTTAAAAAGATGAAGATGAAATGTTCTATGTGGTTTTGTGTGTGCGACTGAGGGGGCATGTGAAGGCCAATCTAACACATGTAGTATCAAGAGTTTACACAACCTGTCAGTCGGTAATTAGCTTGAGGTCAATGGAACTGAGACTCAAGGAAAGCTGACATAAGCAAGGTCAATTCCTTCACACACAAAAGCAATTAAAACGTCTGTATTCATTTGACGTGTTGTAAACCATTATGTCAACAGTGAAACTGCAAATCTTCATTTAAAGCATAAATAGGGTTACACAGCAAAGCTATTTCCTCATGCCAATATAGAGAATCGCAGTGAAACCGGAACTTTTGGGTTCTGGTCCAGAAATAAGAAAACCTGTTTCAAAATCCCATTGACATTTCTAACAATGCTAATAACTTAAAATCCAGCCTGGGAACAGAGCCTTTCTCAACATTGAATGTGGCTCACTTCACATGTATAGATAAGAAACCTTTTTATTTTAGTTTTTTGAAAAATCTAATATCATTGTTTATTTAATATTTCAGTCTTTTTAACAGCCTTTAACAACATAATTTCCCAGAAGCCCTAAACCTTTGCAAGCTAAATGTCATTGCTTAACAAAAGAGGTGAGTCTTGAGAGAGTTGGAGGGTAATGGTTGGCTCAGATATGTTTGTATTAACAGTAGGACAGTGAGGAAATATTGAAAAGGTTTTTATACAGCAGAGAGTATGCTATAAAATTTGAAAAAAATTACTTTGGTGAATTTTATGTATATTGACAAAATCAAGTTATGATGATGTAAGGAACTGTAGTACAAAAATCGTAAAGGTTTTAATTTATAATAGCAAGTGCTGTTATAGATAATTTTATTTATAGTACGCCCAAGGAACACTCTTATTTTTTTCAGGAAGACTAATGAAAGAAATACTAAATGACATCGCACTGAGTTACAGAAGCTTGGGGAACAGAGACAATGTGATGTCATGACCTCTCTATACTGTTTTACATTACATAATGCTGGAGAACTAATCGTTTAATTGTTAAATAAAACGACAATTTTAGACATTTTTAAACAATGAAATGTGCAAATTCAATCCATGTTTTTCTCATTTGGAGCTTTTTCATGTCATCCATACAGACTGTTGAACAAAAAGATTGGGGTGTTGAAATACAGCAAGACAGGCAGCTTTAAGTTAATATAAAGAAGTTTAGTACCTACAATGTAGCCTAAATCGTCCTAATGTGGTGAGGTCTCTCTGGAGACTTTTACCTGGGTAATAAAAAAATAAAACATAAAATGAAATTATCATTCAAGCCCTTTAAAAGAATGCTTCAAATAAAACATTTTCAAATTAAGGCTGACAGAAGAAAACCACAGACAGCATGTTTAAGAAGTTTCAGCAGTTACGACAAATTCCCAGTTTTCTGTTTGACGGCCACACATTTAATCAATTTGCTTAAATTCATACAAAATGAGCTGACTCACTTCACTCCTGCTGTCAACTGGTCATTTTCCAAAGACAGTGACCCAGGTCTTTACAAGCCCAGCCCAGCACTCCCTCCCAGGGTGGAGCAAAAAAATGGCTCAGAAGTACGGTAATTGCTGCTTCTCATCATGTCTAAAATATGTCTGTTTCATTCTATGACATTCAGGAGTTCGATCAGCAACATGTCATCTCCAGATGGTGTTTGAGCAAACCGGATTCATTTATTGAGTAATGGACAGAGTTGTCTCTTGAATTTTATCCGCAAATATTGTACATGTATATGCACACTGGCACACAACCTACTGTATATGCTCACAGAAACACCCATGAACGCACAATGACATGGAAACTCGTACACACACACACACACACACACATACACAGCCACATAAAACTGGTGGTAACCCAAAGGACTCGAGCTAAAGCATGTTTCCAATAAGGCGAGTTGATTCAGCAGGCATTTCTGAAAAATACAATGAGTAGAGGGATCGTTAAAGCTCGCCTCCTTTAAGAGCGCACAGAAACAATTAAATCAGCTGCGGATGATTTTTAAACAGGAGCAAAGTATTTGTGTGGGTGGTAGACATGGCAAGTCTGGGATTATGTAGCCCATGAGAAACAGATTTATGACAGGCAGTAGTCAGTCTCTAACCAAAACCTCCCGTCGCATTTTGAATCCTTACAGAAATAAATAGAGAGTGAATCAAACCAATTTTCTTGATGTCATCATCGCTAACCACAGTGATGCTGATTGTATTAATGTGGTGGTGCCAACCAGACCGTGACTGGTGATCCATTCCTCCCTGTACCCTCCCTTCCCTTACACTCATAAATTTTTTGGCGCATATAGCTGATTCTGATCATGACAACGGTCTCTGGACAGGAGCTCGCTGATGACAACAGCGCCTTTGTCCTGTTTGAATTAAATTAATTTCTGTGGCATTATATCACGCACTGTCTTAGCAGCTCAGCCCGCTCGCTCCCCATTAGCTAGTGGCTCAACCCTCCCTTGAGGAGGATACCGTATCTAGTGTAGCCTATCTTCAAAACCACAGACACCATGCTTAGTCCACTGGCATTGCAAAATAGACTGTGCAAAGATTGAGAAGTAAACAGTGGCGTATTCTCCTTCCCAGAACAACAAACTGCTGTTTTTTCCCTAAGGGTTTATGGCTACTTCCACAGACAGCCCGGTGCCTTTGTGCTTGTTTGTATGTTTATGTCAAAGTTCCTCAACTGAGAAGGTTATTTTAGGGCACAAGCGTAGCATTACATCGCTGTGTCTTTGACCCTGAACTTGATAATATTCCTCTAATACGTCCACGGATATAAACAGTCAGTAAATTCAGCTTTTTCCTCACATGGAAGCTGTTTTATTTTTGAGCCCCGCTGCTGATTAATCAGGCGTCAGTTTCTTTGTCTTTTTTTTTTTTTGCTTTATTCTGACCCCCTTGGACCAGCTCAATGCAATCAGCTCCAAGTGCAGAGGAAATTACTTCCTATCCTTGTGGCCATGGGTACGCGATGCACATATCTCCACAATCTCCCCCAGCTTAAGCGAGTTTAAGATCAGGATCAATTCATCTCTCCAGCCCTTATCAGATGTCAAAGAGCCTCTGGAACTGTTGCCTAATGCAGTGTCCCCAGTCTCAACCCAGGTTGGTCCCTAAGGTCCCTAAAAGTATGTTTCAATGTGGTCAAAAATAATGTCCCTGAATCTAGTTTTTTTGTGATGATGGATGATGGGAGGATCAGTCAACCCTTACACCACAATATTTTCCTTAGAAAAATCTTTTTCTCAAAAATAAAATAATCTGTGCTTGGCAGCTTCACTGTGCCTGACAAGCAACAGCATAAATGATAGCTGGGCATGACTATCAAATGCTAAAAATCACTTTTCTCATAGAAACTTCGTCTTCTCAGGGAAATGTGTGGTGTGAGAGCAGAGTTGTCCGATACCGGGGCGTGGGGAGGATTATTACTGTTATGACAGCTAAGGCTAATTGTTCATAAAATACTTCTATGAGAAAGTGTCTCTTTTTATGACTCACAGTCTACCATCTGTCTTTCTGCAGAAAACTTTTCCATTTAAAACAGTAAGTGTTTGCATCGTCTCCAAATTCTCACCGAGATCAGTAGAAGCCTGGGACAGAACTCAAAAATAACGCACCGCCTTTCTTTCTGCTGTTTATGATGATATATAACTCACAGACTTTGACATCTACAATGTTGTGCCTCTATCGCTTTAACAAAATACTGAGGCCGACAATCTCCGTCTTCGCTCTCCTATCCTTTCCGGTTTTGTTCAGCCGAGTTCACATGCCTGACTTTCAGTGTTGCTTGGAGAGGCCTTGGATCGTTTCATGTCGTTATCACAGTGCGCTGAGATTGCTTCCTTAGTCAGCATATCTGACCCAGCAGGAAGGAACACAGGGCAAACAGTATGTTTTCTACCTCCACTGAAGATGAATAGACGATTAGAGAGTTGATTGACCCAGCAGATGCCTCTGGGCCCTTTTGCGGACAAGTGACCTAGAAGAATATAGATAATTAAATGCATTACAAAACCATGTAAGGCTACTGTGTGTGGTGCCTCAATCACAGAATGTCAAAAAACAGCCCTTTAAAGGAAAACCCATAGCGTATCATTGACTTTGGAGCAAAACTTGCATGTCTCTGCACTATTTTGCTTATAGAAATCAAGTTTTTTTTTTCCCAACAAATTTGAATAACACTGCTCAACGCCAAATGAAATATGATTGCCAGACGGCCAGGCCAAACACCTTCTTGAAAAATGGCTACATCAATGGGGATGAGCTTTTTATGACATGATCGATCATATTTTGTAACAACTTGGCAAGAACAAAGCACATTCAAATTTCATTTAATAAATAAAACCTGATTGCTGTGGTGTCAACAGTTAATCACCCAGCGCAGACACTGTGTTTTCCCTCCAATTTATGTACTATAAATGATGTGTTCTGTGTCTGGTCCAGGCACAGTCTCTCTTAGCCTGGATGGTGATAAAACACTTATCGAAGTGTTGAACTGAAATTAAAAGAAAAGAACACATAAGCAAGTGCAATACAATTTACAATTCCAGTCATACTTTTCTGATTAACTCCAAGCATTTTGTAATCTTGTACTCTCAAGAAATGGTAAAAACAAAACTTGTTTTTGTGTAAAAAGGAATTCCAGGAGTGGAGAGCCACTTGTGGACACTATTGTGTAACCCTTTAAAGTTAAAAAAATGCAGACTCTCTTGTAAAGTCTTGCTGCAGCCAACAATCCAGACCCCCATTAGACTCCTTGACCAGACTCCAATTCTGAAATGACTCAGGTCACAGTTTGAGGCACCAGTTGTCCACCCAGGACCAGCACACCAACTATACATGCACTGGGCAAAAGTATTCGGATGCCTCTCAGTCTGGGACTGTTTTCAGTTTTGTTTTTTGTTCCAATTTAGGGAATAATTCATTAAAATTAATGGTATAGCACACAATATTTTAGACAGTAGTGTGCTTCCAACTTTGTTTGGGGAAGACCCTTTCCACTTGACTTCAACCCAACCAGTACCTTTGGGATGAACTGGAATGTTGACTGTGAGTCCAACATTGGTGCCATGCATCCAAAATCTTGTAGAAAACCTTCCCTATAAAAGCCAAGTCACACCTTGGGTAAATTTTGGCTCACAGATGTCAAATGGAGCAAGACATCATGGCATGTTAGTTGTGTTGCCCCATCCAAATCTAGCTCACCAGCTACAGTAGCTTGCCTAGCTTGGGTGTAATGTTGAAGTGCTCACATACTTTGTTGACATACTTCTTTACATGGAAGCTCCCAACCATGGACCTGTTCTATCAGCCCACTCAGTGCCACCGCAATGAACATTGCAGGTCTGCAACCCTTCCAAGGCTCTGGATCAGCATCACATGGACGTTGATGAGCATGATTGGAACAGCAGACTAGCTCAGGGTAGTTCTGGTGGTCTGCCTCACTTCCACCTCTGGAATGTCCATATTACAAACAGCAATCACTTCCTATCTCTAGAAGAACTGTTACAAGCGTGTAGTTCATTTCAATGTCAGATGTCTCCCCCCCCTTTCCCCCCACATTGTAATGGCATTCACTGCGCCGTGTGCGGACAGACGGGGAGAGCGCTTTCTGCTCCCATAAATAAGGCCGGGGTAGACTCCGGCCTGTTTCATCCATCACTGGGCTGGAGCCGTGTTTGTAGAGCAGGAGGGAGTGAGGGGGGGGGGGGGGNNGGGGGGGGGGGCAGATTCATCCATGTTCCCAGCAGCCATTCCCCTGTGGGAACTTCACACAGCCATTAAACACCTCATGGCAGCCCGTTAGCTATTGGGCCAGCTGAGCAGAAGAGAGAACTGCAGTCCCGCAAGCTCTCCTCTCGTCCCTGTGGACGTGTCAACAGGTTTTTCATTTAAAGTTTTAGTGCACATCTCGGGCACATAAGTCTGCTGATATAGGAGAAATGGAGGCACATACATCCTCAGTCTTACAGAGAGTCACATGGGTGTTAATGTAGGATGTGAAATACAGTGAAAAGTCAGTAAAAATGCAGTTCTGAATTTGGTCACACTAATAGAAATAATTGTTAGCATACAGCAAATTTGACATTGTTGATACGTATTAATTTTTAAGTGACAGTTATTCCATCTGAAAATTATAATGAGACTATGAGAATTACAGTACAGCTGATAAGACTTTGGAGCAGGTGTTCAAAATGATGTGAAACTCTGATGGCTGTTTGAACTCAATTTTATTGCACGCTAAATGCAAATTGACAGCTTTTAACAGTTCAAGATCGATGTGGACGTTCAAATTTTTATCTCATTAAATCAAAATCTCCTTGATAAAATGTTACATAATCAGCGGCTCTGTTCAACTACTTTGGGCCTTTTCACCACTTGATGGTAATCGTGAGGTCATCCCAGAATCCATGACGACGGTGATCCTTCGATAAACACAGATGACTTTTGGGATGTCAGCAGGCCGGAGAAACCTACAGTTGGAGTCTAAGGGGATGCGATAGCGTCTAACATGCCCTTAAGTCACCCTTGGGAGTGAAACGAGGTGGTTTTTATGAGGGAGTAGAGTGCAGGTGTTGAAATTGACAGACTGCGCTGCGGATTCCCAAGCTTTTTAAAAGCATGCATCTGGACTAATAAAGCCCTTCATTTATGAAGAAAGGGCAAGGCCCAGATATGTATGTGTTTGGTTACCATCACTTATCACTTTATTAAAAAACCTTAATGAAAAACATAATCATAAGCAAAAGAAACAAAACATTTCTCTTTGCTCAAAAATCCCAACAACCAGTTAAATTCCCCCAGCTCGAGTATTTTCCCCCACCCTGCCGTGGGAGTGGTGCGTTTGATCTCACCTCGCTCTGATTAATTAAAGGAGAATGCCACAGACTCTCAATGTCTCCATGGGTTTCACATAGCCATCCCAAAGAGTCAAGTTAGATCATTCAGGCATTGTGTTGTTGAGCAAGACTGAAGAGGTGGCTGCTTCCAGCACTCCTTAAAACCACACTCCACATGCCAGGGATTCCTTCTGACCGCACAACTGGGCAGAAGCAGATGCTTGATTGATGAATAGACTTCACTAAGTGTGTTTTCTTCATCAAACAACTGCAGTGTCTTTGAACTTCATGACATTTATTATTATGGTGATTTTACTCCTCAGTATCAGGCTACAATGTTGAAAAGTTTGTAAAAAGCTGATTTATACCCGTAAGGAGTTTATTTGTGTCTGTTTTTATAACTGTTTTCTATCTATCTATCTATCTACGTCACTCTATCAATCTATCTCACTCTCGCTCTCACTCTATCTGACGTCGTAACTCATACTCTCACTCTCACCTCTACTCTACCTCGTACTTATACTCCCAACACACACACAACACACAAACAACGACCACTTTCTAATAGTTTACATCCTTTAATACTTATTACTGTTCAGTATAGTATAGAAAATAGTACAAAAATGAAGGAATTAATAATGTCAGTGATAAGAGGTCAAGAGTTTCTCATTACTGAGGGTAATAAACATCAAGTCTGCAGATGTAAATGT
>NW_023339651.1:3778806-3784385 GCF_004916995.1 Morone saxatilis | reverse complement strand
CCTTTATAAGGGTTGTTATAATAATCCGTCTCTGCATTTGTATTTGTTAAATAAAAATTCTCAACAATTCATTTGTCCAGATGCAGCCCGTTTCCAGAAAGAGGTTAAACCAATGAATGGGTTTTCCTAATGAACTAAAAAATACAAGTATAGTTCAGATTTTTCACAACCTGATGATTAATAATTAATAACTGATCAATAAAGCATTACAACATTATTTATCAACCATTAATGAAGTTATTAGTCAATCGTCCTATATTCTTATAACTTATATTCTTGTCTTCTCTCTTGTTCAATGTTTTCAACCTTTCTTCTTTTCAAATCACTCATTTCACTGAGGCTGACAGGAGAAGAAAACACTTTTCCTGCTCCGTGAGGGAGTTTACCTCTGGGCTCCATCATGCAGAGTGACAGTCAGGACACGGCCCTGGACCGGTGACAGCACCCATAAGTCTCCATTGGGGCCCCAGGCAGGCTGTCTCATGACTCTGTGCAGGTGCCTCCTGTTCCTGCCGCAGTCGCCAGCCAGTCAGGCCCTAAATGGCTCTCCTCCTCCGTCTCGTCTCGCATCGTCTTTAAGCTGAGCTCCATCACGTCACTCAGTAAGACGTTCCACAGCCATGGAGGGGCTTAGTGTACGACGCCATGTTTAGTCATTAGTGAGCAGGAGATCTTGCGAGCCAGGCTGTATGCAATATCAAATGTCACATCTGACAACAACTAGAGAGAGGAGCAGCATATGTGTGTGAGCGAAGGGGTAAAGGATCAAAGCAAAAAGCATACTTGAGATAACTTACACTGCTAAAGCAGAGATACACTTTGAAGGCTGGTTGGTGGTTTCCTGTAAGATGCATTAGCTATCATGTTAACTAAAGATGTAGTTAGAAATATTGTGGGATACGCTCATTCACTTTTACTTAAGTTAGACAAGAAGATTGATACCACTCTAACATCTGTACAGAAAAAAATTTATTTGGAGCCAGCAGCAGGTTAGTTTAGCTTAGCATAAAGACTGGAAGCCACTTTAATTCTTACAAAAACTGAAGTGTAAATAGTGGTTTTACAAGGGGGTTACATCTTGGACTGTTTGTTGTTGTAGCATTAATTTCCTGGTGGCTCCACTGGTTGCCTGGCAACTGCTAAGCTAAGCTAAGTTAAGCTAACTGGCTGTAGCTTCATGGACATGGTATCAATTTTCTCATCTAACCCTGCAAGAGAGCGAATGTCGAACTATTTCTTTAAAACAAAAACTATTATGGTAATACTGTTCTTTAGTAACGGTGTTGACAATAAAACATCAGTTACTATGATTAAATCAAACATAAAAGGCTAAATGAATGTATCTGTTTTTCTTTTGCCTTTATGTGTGTGGCTGGTGACCCATTCCCCGTCTTCTCTTTCATGATTTGATTAGTATTTGATCACCTGGCATGGACAGGCGTACCGCTGAGCACTTGGTGTACTCTTTCTTTATTGCAGTCAAACAGCTGTCCAACAAATAAATTATTACTCTTTCACTTGATGCCTCCACAGCTGTGATTTGTCAGAAACAGGAGGGCTGCGATTAAAAGTAAATAATTCGACAAATATTTAGTGCAATTCATGGCTTTCCAAACACCAAGAAAACACACAAAAACACACAGTTCTTATAAAGGCACTGGCATGGCATGTGTCCGTATGGGCCAACTGGGCTCAGGTTGTACAATTTGGTTTGTTAGGAAACAGACCAAACACTCACAAGTCAAATGTCCCACTGAGTCTGTAAAGACCTACTCAGAGTGTTAACAGAAGATCACAGCTTTTCCCAAATATGCCAAAAACACAAAGGGGTTCTGGGTACTTACATAGCTGGGGTATGAGAGAACAGCCGCTGCTAACCCATAATATCTGTCCTGACAGAGAAACGTGTGAAGAGGCTGATAATGTTCTAATTGTTGCTGTTGGATATTACATTTTCATTTTCAGTCATTTCAGACTCTATTAGAGAAATCTATTTGCTTCCGCATAGTTACGTATTTCCTGTAAAAACATACGACTAGGGAGGGACTAGTCAATAGCGCTGTGTGTTACATCGCCCAGTCAAGCACCTAAGGACCCCATTAGCTTACTCTGCCGGGACTGGGAGCTCCAAGTGAACAGCACGTCCAGACCAGGACTAAATGCAGCATCTGATGCCAATGGAGGTCATTTTGTAGATTATTATTGGATTTCGATATAAAAATTATTAAAAACAGAGGTTTTATACATTGTCTTTTTAGCGATAAACTGATTACAGGGAAAGTAAATTAACAAAGCACAACATATAAAGGGTACCTACAGATAATGGTGCAAGGATATTTGAGGAGTAGATAAAATAACAATAACAAGTTAAACTGACATAGAGAACCGAATACAGAATACCACTACAAGTAAAAGTCTTGTAAACAAAATGGGTCTTGAGAAAAATACATATCAGCAGATGAATCAACATTTAAGTGGCATTTTAAAGCTAATTTCTTTACATACTGTTGGGTAGTTTAATCAGTGTATCTATTTTATAAGATCACGTTTTGTATTTAACATATTAATGTGTACAGTAACAAGTAACTACAGATCTAATGGAGTAAAAAATATATTATTTGCAAAATTCTGTGAAGGAGAACTAAAATGAAACATAAAATGGAAGTAGTTCTGTTCAGTACAGTACACAAATCTATTGCACTCTGATTATATATTTATACAATGTCCCAGTATGTATGTTTTTTAAATTTGTGTGTATACTGTATATTTGCATGTTTGTATGCATGCATGTGTGCATGTAGGTAGGCCTATCTAATATAATCACATACATAATCGTACATCATCTGTTTTTTACCATTTTGTTTTCAGTTTTTATTATTATTTATTTTAAAGAAAAGAGCAGAAAACAATCTATCAAACAAACTGTATGTCAAATAACAGAATATCCAATTCTGCTACAAGAAACAGCTCACAGGTTATTCTTGGGCTGCATTTGAAATATGCCTTATTCTGCTCTGTTGGGAGGATATTTTGCTTTCAAGCCAGCTGCAATCCAAATATTTTCTGAGAGATTTCATTGCCCAAAGGCATATTTCTTCTAAATCACAAATACCCCGAGGACTGAATTAGCACAATTTAACAAATCTTAGCTGTAATTACACATTTTCGCATTACGTATGGCCTTGAATGGTACAAAACCATATATCTAGTTGAAATAATACATAGGATTGTTCAGCCAAAACTATCTGACATATACAGCAAACATTTAAATTCACGTTACAAGTTCAACAAGCGAAGGGGGGGGGGCAAGATGCTGTAGGATTCCACTGATGTTTGCGCCATTAAAAACATGCGTCCCCTTGTGAATAACAACAGAACGCCGTCCAAATGGGCTGTTGTGTCGAAACCTTAGATCACCAGAGGGGGAAAGAAAAACTTTTTGCAAGTTAATGTCTTCCTTTTGGAGCAACTATCACACATGAATCTGCGTCTTGAGAAATAAAGTGCCATCTGACTCCTCTTGTATCTACAGTATTAGTTAAAGAGCAGAGCAGGGTGAACTCGGGATGGGTCAGATTAATGTATGTGTTTTTATAGTGGTCATTGAAAAGGTGCTGCAATATCCATTAGGGATAACGGTTCTGTGAACAAATAGAGCTGGGTGTCTCTGAGGTGCTGATTGAGCCGGCAGATGGAGTATAAATTATGATGAAAAGGCATCAGCAAGGTTGACCCCCCTCCATCTATGCTTAATCTGCAGCCAAGGAGAGATTTTATTTTCCTTGCAAGATCAGGGAAAAAAACCCGGCCGGGGAATCATTCTGCTAAACCCTCGGTTGGCAGGCTCTGTCTCGGAGTGGTTCAGCATCTGTTGCTTTATTTTCCGATGGAACTCTCAGCTCTCTTTTTTTGCCTAAATGATTTCTTGCGCCATGTGAAATTGATTAATCTTTCATAATAGCAGAACTAGCCTTAATTTTGAAAATCTTCCACATCTTGCGTCCAGTTTATAAAATGTTTGGCAAGAGTCAAAATTAAAAGAAAAAGGGAAGAAACCCTGAGGTATCCCTGCTATCAGTATAATAGAGGTCAGGACATATTAAATGTTGAATGTTTGTTTGAATAAACATGGATAATGGCTGGTTCTGGTCTGAATTGGTCTGTTCCTGCCATGTTTTGGTAGTAAAGTTTAGTTTAGTATCATAGCAATTAAACACAGGAGTCATAAAACAGAAAATGATAAAAACCCTGTAATAAAATACCAAGTGAAGAGACAAATTTACTGCGGGCATTAATATATCACAGCTGGCCTCTAGATCCATCTGAAACTACTAAATACCGCTACCAAGGCTGCGAAATGCTCTAAATTTGTTATTTTTATAACACACTTTTTTGAAATTTCTTTAAAAAAAAGCTACCTTGTTAAGTAAACAGACAAAAACAGGACCAAAAACACAACTTCCCAGGCCATGGTAACAGCACCGGTCAGTAATCACAAGTGGGGGATGACATAACTCTTTTCACTTCCACAACCTGACTCAGACGAAAAAAAATACAAGCGCCAAAACCATTTCCAATCCTGCACAGTCAGTTGCAGTGAAGCCTGACTCTGACCTCTTTCCCTGTGACTCCATCATGCACCTGTGCAGTCGAGGACCTCGGGGACGGTCCCAGCTCAAACCATGCATGGGGCCTCGGGCCTCCCTGTCGTGCCTGATGTATGTCGGACTGTCCCGGGGTCCTCTCCCCGTAGGTGTGGGTCTCCCTCCAGAGGCCCGATTAAAACGGTCTGCTCTCTCAGCTGTGTTTGCCGCTTGTCAAACAGTCTGGTTTACGGGCTTCATTAGTGGAGGAGGTGGGTTACATATGGAGAGTGTGTTTTACTGCCACTGGCTGTCTGTAAAGTCCAGAGATCACGACTTGTCTGACACTCAGTAAATCAACTAGGCTTTAGCAAAGCTCGGTACAGTTGTGGAACACAAGTGCAAACCGGATGAGAAAGAGAGGAGGTGCAACTGTTATCAAAAAGGGTTTCAAAAAATGAGAAATGCTTAAAAGTTTTGCCAACACAAAACGCAATACTATAAGATTTCATGACGTGTAATCAATGCCTGACTGTGTTTATAGGAACCGTCTTTCGGATGTTTTTTGTATGCATGCACGGGTCAATAATTAGTTCAGTCTGATCTTTCTCCATTGCTACAGCTGAGTCCTGAGAGAGTGTGTCCTGTTGAATGTGCATGGCTTAGGTTAAGCTCTGTGTTGACATCATGCTTGACAACATGCACATCATGCATGTTTTTAATGGCGCAAACACGTGTGCGAGCTTCACTAGTGTGCCGCTTTCTCAACGACATTGTGCCTTTTTGTAAATTTGCAAAAGTCATACAAGAAAAGTCATTTTTGCACACTTTAATGTGTAGGTATGGTATGGTAGGTCATGAATATTCGAATGGTGTTTATTTCAAACAGCTGAACACAAGATGTCACCCACTTCTGAAATGTCCGTCATCATTGTTTGTGCAAATTTGAAAACAGCCTTCAGGCGTTCAGGCACATGCATCATTCTGCACACTGAA
>NW_023339651.1:3778140-3778706 GCF_004916995.1 Morone saxatilis | reverse complement strand
AGGGGGGTAGCTCGTATATATACACACACATTTACAGTATTGAAAGCAGCTATGTGAGTAAATAAATAAATAAATAAAGACCAGATACACAAAATGAAACCACCTCAAACCTGTTGATAGAGCCACAGAAGAGGTCAAAACTGCAGTAACACTTATAGTTTAAGAACAACTTTATGGTGAGACCAGTGTGCTTCAGCTTATCATCAAATAACAAATTATTAAAAAAACATTTAAAGCTGCAGTTTCTGAAACCTTCACTATATCTGGCAGATCATCTATTCCTCTGGCTGCTCTTTGTGCTCCTAATGGCATTTGCAAGAATCCACAGAGTTGTCAAATACTGATATTTTGGGTTGGTGGCTTAAAGTTAGTTGATTGTTGAGTTCCCAAAGCGTTGGTATTTGATAAATGTGACTCAACAATCAACTATTCGTCTTGGCTCTTTTTGGTTATTTTCGTTCGGGCCCTGCAGATTCTTGCAAATGCCATTAGGAGCACTTGGACAAGCCAGAGGAACCTAATTTTTCACAGATAATCTTTCTTATGTACCACTGTCAGGATATAGT
>NW_023339651.1:3771251-3778106 GCF_004916995.1 Morone saxatilis | reverse complement strand
ATTTTTATATAAGTGACCTACTACAGCTTTAATTAAAAAGTAATGAAACAAAAAATAATCAAAAACACTATAAAAGCCAATTCTATACACATAAAGAGCCATAACAACCTGTGAAAAACATCAGATAACAAATAGATGCGGGGGAGACTCTGTAACCACCAGTGTCTGTGGTTGACATATAAGAAACGTGATAATGCTTTTACAGGGTGTTTAGAGCATTGAGACAACTACTGATGACACTTGCTGACATTTAAAGACAAAGGTCAGTTGAGGTGCTGATATCTGATAACTTATGGCAGCTGCAGTACTTTTTCTAGATTCACTCCTACACAGTAATGAAACCATTGATTTAATAGTATAAACGTGGCATTCAGCAGAGTTAAGTCCAGTGGAATTTTTGCAGTGGGAGGAACAGTAGAGTTGTTAGTGTGTTAACAAACTAAGAAAAATTTAGCTCCAAATCACTCCTTGCAAGTTTTGAATAAAGACAGAAGTGAGTAGTTAAATGCTTGTACCTTTAGTTTAGACCCTTTTGGTTTCTTGGGTCACTGTTAGCAGGCACAGATCTAGAGAATTATTCATGGGGTGGCAATAGGGTGGCATGGAGACTTTAATGGGTGGCATGAAACATATGCTGATTTAATCACAAACAATTACACATGTCGATATTTGCTTGGAAAATATCCCAAATTAAGATACTTGAACTAAAGAAAATGACATTATTGTGGCACATTGGTAAAGCGTTAAATAGAAATATCTAAAGGTGGCATGTGACAAAACAGCATTATAATGAAATACTGTAGTGCTGCAGAGGTGCCCTGGCCAACAAATCTCAGTGTCCAGATGTAAGAAATCATATTTGTTTAGTACAGACTCTAGTTACATTTACATCACCATAATTTTCATTGTTTATTGTAGTGAAAATTAAAATTGTGGTGCAAAAATGCTCAGTGATTATTTTACTATTGTGCAGCCTTACTGTATGTACATTTTGTTGGCTATAGTCACATACTTTCACTTAAGTAACATTTTCAATGCCTGTAATGGAGTATTATTTATAGTCGTATTAAATAATTTTGTGCGAAATGGGGTTTTTCTAGTTTTTATTAGTCTGGTTTATTTATATTTTTAAATATTTTTACTTATTATATGCACTTTACAAGTGTTGTTGTTTCCGGTTTGCAGGCTGTGATGGTTTCACCTTACCTCTAGCTAACTTTTGTTAACATGATCTGCTTATTTGGTCAACCACTACAGTCCTCAAACTTCTCGAATCAAATTATTGGACATTTACATCAAGTCCCACTGCCACAAATCTAATATTTTCAATTATTTGGACTTACTGGCCAGAAATCTGTGTTCCTACCAAATATCTTCTCTAATACAGTGAGACATAAGAACACCTAATGCCAGTGAGTGAATACATATGGGAGCAAATTTGTTCCATCTCTTAGAGATTTAGTCGGGGGTAACCTTATATTTTCTGAGCTTTACTTGTGGGGAGTTCACTGACCGCGGAGATGGGACTAAGGAGTCATAACAGAAGCCCTCATCTGTTCTATTTAATGCAGACTGACTATTGGCTGTGACTGCCATTTTAATTCTCACCCAATCAGGCCACTTTCACTATTGATGTGCTGGAAAATAGTGATGCACACTTTAAGGCCCGTGCCAGACATGGCAGACGTGCTGCTCTGTGGTGGTGAAAGCAGTTATGTTTCCCAAGACGTATTTCAATTTAATGATGCAAGGAAAACGAGGGCTTTCCCTTGAGCTTACTTTTTGACTATTCCTATTTTTCAAGCAATTTCACCTGTCCACAGCTGGCCTCAGATTGCAAAATGATGTTGTGTTGAAGCATGACATTGATGTCTTTTAGGGTTTTCAGACTTTGTTGTGGAAAATGGGGGAAACAAATGACTTCAGTCTCAACTGAGGCATTGAAATACCTGTATGTGGGTGTGCTGTCACTATTGGCTTTTTAGTACTTTGGCGCTGAGCTGACAAGGCAGCAAATCTGGCAACTTTAGCTCTTCTTTGGCAGTTTTCATCATCCACTTTCCTGGTGGTCTCCAACCCACCAAGTCAACACATTTGGCCATCTAAGTGCTCGGAGAAAGACCTGGCAGGGAGGCAAATCTGGCAAAGTGGCCTCTCATGCAGAAAAAGAGAAGTGTGTGTGTGTGTGGCGCATTGCACGCAGGTACATGAGTGTGTGCGTGGTTGTGGTGGTGGAGGAGAGGCCGTCTAGTGTGGGAGCAGGCAGCACTGTCGTGAATTAAACAGCTCACTGAGGACGAGGCGCTGGCAGCCAAACGTACATCTGAGGTGACGCATCATATAAAAAAGGCAACGAGCGTTTAATCTCCTTCTCCTTGAAAAAGAGCAGCTCCCTCTTTCGCAAAGTTCCCAAAAAAAACACTGCATTCTCCAACAACGCAGATGGGGGTTGAATAATTCATGGCAACACAGGCAAAGTGTCCTCATGCTGCAGTTCTATAAAAATAATCCCATAACATCATCACACTCACCCCATAGCTTGCGGCGCTCATACAAGGCAGCTGGGAGAAGTGGACTGGCCTTTAAGCCTCATGACTCAGACTTTATTCACTGGGCCTCCTCTATATTCTTTGTGAAGAAAACTTTGCAAGAAAGTGTGAGGAATTTTATCAAAAAGGAGGACAGATCTTAAGTTTTGACAATTCAAAAGTGTGGCTGCAGTCTGAGAACATTCATGAGAAGGTTGCTCCTAAAACAGAAATGATCAAGAGTCTAGTGTAATGCTAGTTGCTCCACGAGGCTGCACGTAGACATAGTTTGTTTTGACTGCTAACAGCATGCTAACATTCTGGCACTGCCAATGCTAACACGCAGATGTTAAGCATCTTTGTCCAGTGTGTTAGCATGCTAACATTTGCTAATTAGCTTAAACACAAAATACAGCGGAGTTAGTTTTGTAGGTGAAGTCAAATTAAAATGTTGACCTGAAGATGGCGCTAGATGGAAAGCCAGGGGATCACTAAAATCGTTAGGATTCATCCTGAGGGGGACATGAATGTGCAGCCAATGTCATGTCAATCCATCCAACAGCTGACTTGACATTTCTTGCAAAAGAACAAATGTCGGCCCTGTGGTGGTGCTATAAGTTAAGGCAGGGGAGCAGCAAATTCATTAAGAGTTTTCCTGTGGGAACCATGAAAATATGTTCAAAATTTCATCCGCCCAATAGTTCCAGAGATATTTAAGTCTTAACCACAGTGGTGGACCAGCAGATGACATTCCTTGATCCACGCCAGTCGTGAAACTGTGTGAATACAAGCAGGGTAGAAGATAAATGCTACGTGTCGGCAGAGAGGAGATGGACTGTGTGTTTCCTGAAGTGAATGTGTCTGAGCTCAGCTTCCAAGGGGGCAGCTTACTTATTTTGGCCGTTTTTGTTCATCTTGGCAGAAGCAGTATTAATAGTTGTCCACCCCTTCCTTTAATGTGCTTCCAAAGTCAAGTTGAACAATTTTATTAGCACAGCCCTTTGCCGTCCTGGGAGACAGATAGGCAGACAGTTGACAGGGATAAAAAAAGCAGGAACTGATGATAAAAGGATGAAAAAGCAGCCAGGAGGAGTGAAGAAGAAAAGGAGGTAAAGACTGAATTGGTCTGATATTTCACCCAACTTGACAGCACGGTCGTGTTAAATGCAGCGAGTACAGTTCACTTGGCTTTGAGTTTTTTCCTCACACCTCCTTTCTTTGGAAAAGTGAACTGAGAGGTGAAACAGTGACAAACTGACGTCTTGTGGCTCTTTGCCAAACTTTCCCCCCTCTGGAGTGATGTGATGTTCCCCACAGAGGATATTAACAGTCACCCCTCATGTTAATAACGTGACCCATGGACAACCTTGCTGCTCGATGTGCTCAGTTTGTTCTAACTCTGTACACTGTTGTCAATTTATTCGAGGTTTCCCAATGTGGTTACGATAACACGAAGCCCAAAAATACATTTACATTGTGATAATGTTACAGGCCAACTGCCTGGGAGCTATACTGTTTAAATGTATGGGATCATAGGCTACAGTCAGTGTTTGGTTCTGTTTATTAGTACGTCCATGCACTGGAAATATTGGTCATGATTCTGCGTCAACCTAAAGCGCTGTAGCTTGGTGGCCCATTGCTTTTTGAGTTTTACTGTAATCTGCATTGGTCATCTGTGAAATATCTAAATCACCATAAAAAGTCATTATCATTCACAAAATAAGTAACTATTTCTCCAGACATACCATTCCTGTAAGTACCACTTGTAATTTAACATCTATTGATAAAAATACTTCAAAAGCCTTCCTGTTGCCAGTGTTTTCACAAACAGGCAGCGCGGTGGTGTGAAAAAGTGGCTTTACGAGCACATAAAAGAGGATACTGTTACAGCACACTGGCTTGTGGTCAAAATCTCTTAAATGGTTAAAACAACAGTTGGGTTTTGTGGGTTTTTTTAAATCACCCCTTTCTTTAGCTTGAACTCGGGTCAAAAGAAAACCGTGGCACACTATGGTTGAACTCCGGTCCATAAAAGGAGTACAGCTCAAAGCAGGGCAATTTATGCAAAATGGTTGTGGTTGAACATGATATTTTCTATTTCATTAGGGCAGTTTAGTAATGTAAACCTGCAGAGACGTCCTTTTTGGACAACTTAACATCAACCGTGACCTTGATATTTAGTCATACTTCAAGTGGAATCTGCAAATAGTTAATAAAGACCATATTTATCTTCAGAATTGTAATTATTGTTGGGAAAAATAGAGACGCACTGGGGAGTAATGTTGTGTATCTGCACAAGTAGAGTGATTGAACTAATGTTCTTCATTTCGGTAAGGGACTGGGACTCATCCAGATTTCACGTGCATACAAACACACACATACCCGTGGCCACATCCGTGCGTTCTGGCCCCATGGGCCAGGGTGAGTCTCTTTCTCTTTGTTCTAGCCGAGCGCCTGATTAGAAACATCAAGCATAATTTCCTAATTGGGCTGTCCTAACCACTTTCATCTGGGGGATGCAAGGCGAGCAGGTACAGCCGTAATCTAATAACCATGAACGTGCGGCCCACTCCAACAGACACATGTAACAGAGGATGTTCACCCTGTGACTCAGGCTTTTCCATGGAAGAATTGAGTTATCATCGCCAGCATCATCTCTCCCTCCCCCTCCAGCACTGCATGGCCTGCAGCAGATCCACTGCGCAGTCTGTGCGGTACCTGGTACAGGCACCTGCATCATTAGCATGTTCAGCTGTTGTTGCTTCTTGCTCTAGAAGCTCATTTGTCCTGCAAAAACTTAAAGCTGCACTAATCAATATTTTTATGTTAATGGCTCAAATGACAACATGTAATGTGAAAAAGGTCTATAGTAGTGACAGACCCTTAGCTCTGAGAAATCTAACCTTTCAGCTCATTGTTTCACAGTCTCCCCATTTACTGTTTTGGTTCAGTCTCATCACTCTCATCAGTCTTGGTTTTAGCTGCAGCAGGCAGCTGTTTTCAGTGAAAAACGCACTGACAAATCAGCTGAATGCTACATTTTCAGCACCAAACAGCAGACAGACAAAGTTAGTGAGCATTTAGCAGCTAAAGAGCCAGCTGTTTTTCTCAGAAGTTGGTTCATACCAAGACAGAGGTGGAGAGAAATACAACTCTAAATGAATGCTAATGTTGCTCTGATGTGTAAATACGTAACTGCTGGCTAACATATTCACAAGATAATGATTGCAAGTCAAGAAATAACAAAGAACTAGACTTAATGAATTAGTGAATTATTGAAAAATGTACTTTACGTTTTGTTTGAACACACCAGTTGAGTATTTGTGAATGATTAGCCTATTCACTATTTGGCTGTTTGTGTGTATTTTCAATGGATTGGGGAAGATTTTCGTTAACATGACTGACTAATATATGGAGGTCAAAGTTCCAGAGATCTGGGAAATTACAGATTTTTACAATGTCAGAAATCTTCCTTTTACTGTATAAGAGGATCAGGCTAGCTTGATGAAAAATTCCTAAATTTTCCTCATTGAGAAGCCTGTTTGCAGCATTTTTTGGGTAAATGGAGAATTTACAGAGAGTAGATAAAAGTTCATGCTTGTGGTTATCTGAAAGTCATTATTGCACCATTCAACAAATAATATTTTTTATTTCGCAGATTAGGAATGCTATAACTTAAAAACATAGAGAAACTATACAGAAAAAAAAGTTTTAAAAGCCTTTTAGATTAATGTCACTGACAAGCAAACACAGTATTTTCTACCAGCCTCTGTGGACGTCTCATATAAATGTTGCTTGGCTTAAGTATTTCTTGATGAACTCCAAACTTTCAGTTCAAAACCTCCTTTGGGACAAACAAAAATGCTCATGCAAATAAATCAGGCTACATCAAATGCTTGATAAATGAATGTAAACAAATGCAAGTCAGATGTGGGGAAATGCATCACGATCGTCCGCAGAGGGCCCTAACCTCATCACTGCAGTAAAAAGCTGATGTCGGATGGCTATTCTAAATAGACAGCGACTTTAGAATTGTCAGTATATACTCAAAAAGTGATTGAGTCATCTCTCTTTGGGGCCGTAGCTTCATATGGCACACATGTTATACACTCACAGAGGGCCTCATGCATCTATCAAATCTGAGATCAGAGTGTGATTGTGCCTGCGAGTCGGCCTGTGTTTGCGCGTGTGTCAAGGTGTCTCTGTGTACCGAGCTCTACATGTGCGAAACATACGCAACCATACGAGAAAAAGAAATAAAGCCATCCCGTGGGTATTAGAGGAATGCAGATGGTGTAGAATATAGAGGAGGGAAATGGGGGGGGGG
>NW_023339651.1:3758939-3771151 GCF_004916995.1 Morone saxatilis | reverse complement strand
AGATGACATTACACAGGCTGATAAGTACTCTTGGAAAGGAGTGAGCTGATGTTCATATGTAAAATCAATGGAAGGGCCCTTTAAATCATATATCATATAATCCAGTTTTTTAAATAATGGCAAAGGTCAAAGGTGCACTGTAATCAGTGCAAAGGGTTGATATAAGGAAAGCAGGTTTTGGGGCTTCTTTTGTTGTTTGGCTGCGAATAACAAAGATGATATAAAATGATGATATAAAAATGTATAGAAAGCATTCTTTTGTTAAGTACTGTAGTATTTGAACATTGAGAGATCCCGACTCACAGGACAAAGGCTGTGTCTCCTCTTCGAGCCTGTTTGACCTTACCTGTAACATCCTCCACTGTGTAGAACCATATAGACGTGTATGTGTATCTTTACTGAAATACAATCCCAGTTTAGGCCGACTAATTATGACATCCCTTATTACCTGCAATGCCGACTAATGATAGTGTTCTTTTCTTGAGTTTCATTAATATGCGGCAGTGGAACAATGTCTTCCGGCGGTCTGGACAGTAGCACAGGAGGTGTTGTGGGGGAGAGCTTGGGAGTGGCAGTTTGAGGTTTGTAGTTTTGACAGTTGATTGATGGATGGAGAGAAAGATGAGAAAGCAAGTGAGCCAGATAAATGTTGTGGCCAAATTCTTTAGATGCCACCTGGTGCAAGCATAGCAACACAGGGGTGAAACACAGACGCACACGCACTCCCAGACACAAGCATGTTTTATGCACATGCGTAGATGAACCACGTAATTTACTTACAATAGATTACAGTATATAGACATTTAGCCTAAATATTTGGAGTGGTTGTCACACTGGTCACTGGCTGCTTGAATGTACCTGCAGGGTTTTTTTGTGTTGAGAATTATTCCATTCTGACAGATGGAGCTTTTAGTTCCGTTTTTAAGTTGCTCTGGGTTAATAAATTCAAGCTGCGTTACGAAGCTTTACCGTCCGTCCCCTGTGCATGCCAGTATACACTCTGTCCTCATCCATGCATCAACTAAATGCAGTGCTTTATGTTTGAATGAACTGCTCAGTCCCCTGCTTCAGTATAGGGGCTTTAGGTTGATTCTGTGTTGTTCTGAGACTTAATGGCAGAAAATGTAGTAAACGCAGGTCCAAATGAAAACCAGGGCCTATTGTCAGTGTGCATTACATGTCAGCCTTTTGCTTCACCTCTCCCATTGGTCACAGAGAGCCAGTAAACTGCCCAGAGACCAAGGGCCCTTCCTAGAAATGCTGTTGAACCATCACAATCCTCCCAAAGTGTTTGCATTCAAAGTATTACTGGTCAGCCCCCATCAATTACATTCTTGGCAGTCGCCGGCAGTGGAGCCAAATTTATTTAAGGGTGGTGCCCAGTTGAGATGCTTGCACAGGCTTTGAGGAGGGCTTTTAAAGAATTCAAGGTACAAGGGGGTGTTTTGCTTTGAACTGGCCCCCTTTATCATTTCAGCTTAACATCCATTAGAATGCCGCAGACATCAATTGTGATAGATACTCTGCCCAGAAAGGCTGTGCTCTTTTTTGACATCTTAAAATGATTACCAGGGTTAAAGAGGCCCTAACATTAGAAGAAGGACTGGGTGGGGGAGGGGTGCAGAAGGCCTCCCAGGAAAATGGCACATGGCTTCACGCTGTGGGAGTCTGGCACATCAGTTGACGCTGCTTATGCTCTGCATTAATTTCTGTAATCAGGGCTGCAGAAAGCTGATGTCATGCCACACAACACTGCACATAAACAATGTCACTTCACACTCACTGATGTCGAATAAATACCCTAACAACGCCACTGGTCCGTGCAAAAAACTCTCAGAGACGGACTTTTATTGTACATTCAAGTAGACAACAGCAGCCATTTCTGAGTATCTGTTGACCGTTAAGGATGACCTGGTTACCTCTTGAATGTTTAAATGCCATTTGATCCTCTTCTATCCTGTTTCTCTTCATTCTCCAAGACAACACCCAGGACATGATGCCTGATTTGTGTCTATCTCACCCACTCATAGAATTAGAAATCTTTCCACAGCCCAGTTCATATGCCTGTGGTGCTGCACTTTGTATACCTTCGCTTCCCACACACCTGAATCACATATTCCAGTGTGTGAGGCTGTGTTTGTTCCCCTTGACCCGCCCCGATGATGAATAAAGACTGTCTATCGTCCCTGCCCTGGGTTAGGCGTCCTTGCCTAGATGATTTCCTCTGCTTCTTTATCCATCTGTGTATGTGTGAACACATGTTTGGATATGTGAGTGCATGTGTGCTGCTCTGTCACTGCTAAGTGGCTTTGGAAATGCGCCTTATTTTGTGAAATCTGGGAGCTTTCTTAACTCTTAAAACAGAACAGGTCCACTGCAACCATTTGGAAATTGCAGGCGATTGTGAAAGGTTATTATCAGTGTAGAGTAGCATCTCATAACTTGAACTTAAGAAACTTGTGAGGCTTTTGTACAAAGTTTTTCCTTGTGTTTCTACTGCATTTTATAAACCTGGATGTTTATGTTGTCATAAAAAGGCGCCAGAGACAGACTTTGTCATTCTTCTGTGCTGTCTGGAGTAAGCAGGATTTTCAGTCTCTTGGTCCACAACTTTGATCCAGACTAAAATATCTCAACAACTATTGAATGATTAAATGGATTGCCATGAAACATTGATGGTCCCCAGATGATGAAGCATAACGACTGTGGTCATCCCATGACTTTTCATCTAGTGCCACAATGAGGTTGACATTTCTGTTTTTTAGTGAAATGTCTCAACAACTATTGGATGGATTGTCATTTAATTTTGTGTAGACACTGATGAAGTGAATGAAACACATTAACCTTTCATCTTGTGCCATCATCAGGTCATAATTTCTATTTGTCCAATACTTGTTTATGACCAAAATACCTTCGAAACTAATAACATTTCCATCAGCCTCAGCTTTACTTTGTGTTTAGAGCTGTTTAGCAAATGTTATCATTCTAACACACCATAGATAAGACACCATGGTCACTATGATAGTGATCATGGGAACATACATACATCCAACATAACATTAGCAAGTTAGCCTTGTCATTGTGAGTACAGTATGCAGTGTTGGTTCACACTAAAAAAGAGCAAAGTTCAGTAACACAGATTAAAATGAACTAGTTCACATTCATAGTTTGTCATTTAGAATGTCACAGGCTCAGAAAAGGAATAGTTCACATTCATTTCTTTTTGTTTATTAAATGAGCTGCTTTGCTAAATGCTTTTGACTTGGGTGGGTGCCCTCTGTTACTTAATGAGCCGGCTTTCCATCATCTTGCTTTCTTCTCTCTTCAGCGGTGCGCCACTGTAATAGCGCAGCCGGAAAATGAAAGTGTAACTCCCACCTGGCATAATTTCTTTGTGCACTTTGTTTTAACTCGCGAGAGTCTTTATCTCGTCTAATAGTTCACAACGCTCACTTCCTTGTTCATTAGTTGCAAACAGATACGTTCAGTTCATGAGCATGTTCTATGAGGATGTTAGTAACCTGATGTTAGCATTTAGCTGAAAGCATTGCTATATTTAAGTATAGCTTAAATAGCATGGCAGTATAAACTCTGTGTTAACTGCTGACTCCAGCTCTCTCTGAAGCTCTCTCCAGCAGTCAAAAAGGCCTAAATGTGTGCATGCCTCTGTGGATACAGGAAGTGCAAGTGGTCTGAAGTGTAATGAGAATAGAGGATTTAAAGATCCCTGTGCCTTTGAGAGGCAACTAGCCATAAACATCAGCCAAAACAAACCCATATGCAGGTCAACCACTGGAAGTTCTTTCGTCAAGAATCTGTGATCACTTTTTCATCGAGCCAGTATTTACATTGGTGCACCTCCAGCCTCTAATTGAGTAAATGGTACAATAGTTTTCACCTTACCTTTACGCTCTTTCACTAGATCCCTGGTGATGTTTCGCCTCATTTGAAATGCTGGATGTGAGCATTACTAAATCTTTATCCCCTTTCCATCTTATGCAAAAAATATCCCACACCTGCAGTTTCACCCTTTGACTTAACCTCTCAAGTGATTTCCCAAGAAACCTGTATGATGGCAGATGCCAAGAAAAACTTTTTAATTTGTATGCAAATGATCACAAATCATGGCTTGTTTTTTTTCCCAAGTATATTTAATTGATGATTGTGTCATTATTTTCATACACACACACACACACACTGCTAAGAACAAACTATCACTAAAATGATGATTGAATTCCAAAAAAGGAGACTTTTCATGTTGCACCACAGAGGAGTCATTATTCTCAACATCACAGACGTCCCAGTCTAAGAAGAGAAAGTATCTCATCCCTTTATATTCTACTGACAGATCTCTGTTGACTCACTTAAGAGGTCATCCAAAACTTTGTGTCCATAAATCTTAAGTGATGGCTGCGTCTCTCAGAAGCTCAGCAATGTCAAGACTTTGAGCCCCTGTTAAAGCAAGATTAAAAGAAAAAACCAACCCCTCTCCCATTGTGTTTATTAACCAAACAAACCACATGGCTTAAGTCAGCCTTGCTCTGCTCTCACATACATGGCCAAATTAAGGAACTCAGATTATTAATGATTCAACAACACTGCAGCCCCAGCAGATAATGGTATTGCCCACGCTTTGAAAGGCTTGTAAATATTTTGTTTGCCGAGGCCAAGATGGAGTCGCCTTCCGGCTTCTTATCGACACTTCTGTGGGAAATTCAACTCAAACGGATGGATTTGGTTCTCCTGAATGCTCCCCCTATCCCAGCTAAAGGAATGTGATTCTGTTTAATTAGGGACCACAAGTGGGCTCATGGGAAGCCCCCCATTTTTAATTACTGGTCCCCATGGCTCCCCGGGCTGTCTCTAGCTGGTTGGGGGTCAATGCTGCAAGGCCCAAGTCATAGTGCCATGCTGCCAGAGGTTACCAGGGCCAGCTGGTTCTCAGACAGGGTGTGTGTGTGTGTTTGTATGTGTGTGTGCCAAGTCCAATATTCTCCGTACCCTGTCAAGACTCTTCTCAGTTCATGGCATGCTACAGGCCTACATATTTTCAAAATATTTGTAAACCTAAATGGCTTCAAATATTTGAAGAAGCAGACATGAAAGGTTGACTACCAAATCAGTTGAGGAGCCGAAAAGCTGTGTGAGCCCCTGCGAGATTAGTTAAATGAGCGATTCCACATGAATTTCCAAATATTTTCAAATGTATTTTTCTAATATGGTCCAGCTCTAGTGTGTTTATGCCACCGCCCAAGTAAACACCAGAACTATTTGGCCATGTCACAGATTATAAGTCATACCCCTGGATTCAAATACTAACTTTGATCTAATTGAAGAGAAAGGCTTTGGTTTAGTGCGGTCTGTAATCCAAGAGTTATATGTACATGAGTGGCTTATTTTACAAGAACAGATATAACCACAAACACATATGGCATGGAACTGCCCATTGTGCAAGAAAACCCACTGGGCTTTCAGTTAAAGTCTCATGTCTCTGACCCATGGACTCCGCTTGTTACTTATAATGATGTTGAAGTGGGAGAATAAAAACAAATTGACCGTTTCACTGCATGAAGTGCAGTCAGAAGCAAGTTCCACCACTACTGCATCATCTTAAAGGTAAAAAGAATGCAGGCTTGTGACAAGGAGGAAAGCACAGGTTAGAGCGTCTGGACATACTGCTAAAATTTGAGTGCAGTGCACATTAATTAGTGTCTGTCTTCCCTGCCTTTGATCAAGGTAAATGAACCCAGTTCCCTCCAAAGTTTGCTCATTGTGGTTTTGAGCTTCTTGCCCAAGGACTGTCGTTGAAAGATTTGCTGACAGACTAACGCACATTGACAGAAAGGTTGATTAATATATGTTGTCGTTAAAGATAAATCAATGAAACTAAATTCTGCTTACAGCGTAGTAGTAGACCCGTGGTATTAAAGAACACTGTTAACACTGCTATTACTAAATCAAAACTGAAATCCTAAACCTGCACTGACTGACTTTTTGGTCGCCTGGCGGCAGCAGAGCTTGCTGTGGTCACAATAGGATGACATCACCTTAGACAGTTGTTCACACACATTAGCATTCATTTGGGGTTATGTGTCTGGTAATCTGAGGATTATACATCAAATATTCAGTCTGATTTTAGATCTAGTTTGGTTTCCACCAACTGCTGGGGGAAACATCGGACTCTTTAAGTGCTATATGCTCCACTGTGTTCACCAGGTAGTTGCTAACTTTGTCTGCCTGCTGTTTGGTGCTGGGTAGGTAGTACACAGTGGGTTTATCAGAAAATAATTCTTCTGCTTCTGGAAACAGGGTTGATAAGAGTGGTGAGACTGAATGAAAATAATAAAGTTACAGCCCGAAAGACACTAAAACGGTCTCAAGTGATAATTTCGCTGTGGGTTTGTCACTACAAACGACCTGTTAAGCATATTAATTAGAGCATATTTAATGTAAAGAAGGGTGTAAATGAATGGTCAGTAAAATCCTTACCTTAACAGACACATGACTTTGTGCGTTTGAGGGCAATTAATTACAACTTAGCATGAGTGACACCCATAGCAGTAGGTTGGTGGGAACAGATGATCAGAGGTCAAAGGGTCTCAGTGTTCAAACATATTGACGATGCAGCTATTTGACCTGACAATCCACCCATCAATCACCTCCTCACTGGCGAACAATGTCAAAGGCATTTAACGACATGGTGACACCTAATGAACCTCCTCAAAATAAAGTTTACTTACACTACAATAGAAGTTTGATTGATTGCAATGTAATGAGCTACAAGTAGTTAAAACTAGTAGACACCTGGGGGAAAATGCTTTATTTTCAAGCAACAAACTTAACACAATATATTTCAGTTTTTCCTGCAAATGTTCACTTTTATCCTCCTGGGGTGTATAATCTGCTCATTGGTGAATACAATTAGAGCTGAAGTTTAACGTTTAAAGTTTCTGCATTGCAAACAAAAGCGCTATCTTCCCACAGGCAGACAGGAAAAACAAAGGAGGTACAAGAGAAATGAGCAAAAGGATAAAGGTGAAAAGCTGACTACATCCTATGTTTCTGTAGAATTTCCTCCCCAGACACATTCTCACACACACAGACACACACAAACACACACTCACACACACACACACACGGGACAACCTGTTCTAAAAGAACCATTGACCTTCTGCGTGAAAGCCTGCAATAACAAAACGAGACATCAATAAGCTGAAAAATGATACTTTGCAAGCGGAAATCACCTCGGCGCATGGAATAGCCCCAGAATGGCTGTTTAGAGCACAATTGCCATACTACTGTAAAGGAGGGGATGTGCTTCTGTATTGTGTTGGCCAACAATAGCTGACTGTAAACTCACAGCCGCACCACCCTATGGATTTAGCAGCTCTTCATAGGGCAAGGTATTGTCCTGGTCCCGAAAGCAGTGCTTTGTGGCTGAGGGCCAATGTGTGTCAGGTAACAGGTGGTGAAGATCAGTGGAGATAACAGAGATATAAGAAACAGAAAGAGAGTGATAAAGAATGAAAGAGAGAGTGAGGAGTAGACAGAGGTGTTTCTTTCTTTTTTTTCTCTTTCTTTTTAAAGAAATTTTATTTTGATTGCTCTTCAACTTGGGCGCAGCAGGGTTTAATCTGTTCCACTAGTTGACAAAAGGGCTGTCACAGTGGTATGATATCTCCATACACTGGTTTGCAATGAAGCATTCAAGAACACTGGAAACAATCCCACAGTGCCCAGAAACAACACCACACCATGGGCTCAGCACACAGCCACAACAACCTCTCTCTTTCTCCACTTCAGCTCCTTCTAAATAAATCGGGTAACCTTACTACACATCGGTTTTGGATGCCAACTTTAATGTTAAATTCCCACTCCTTCTAAATTAAAGCTGTATTCATTTTTTAAAAAATATTAATAATGGATCAAATGACTATGTGTAATGTGAAAGGTGTCAAATCTGAAGTCATGCTCAGCTCCACTGTGCTTTATAGCCACTGTTAATTTTATTTTGGTTTCAGGCCCACAATCTCAGCTGTCATCAACTGTGTTTCCAGACAAAGCTGGCTCTGATAAAAACACTACACAAGACCACGCCTGCACCACATGTCAAACAGGCGAAATTAGCGACTAGCTGGTGAAGACAGTGGGAAATTTAGTCACTAGAAGACATTTTCTCAAAAGTTGGTTGAATTTGGAGACAGAGCTAAAAGGAGAGTAAATACGGGACTTACATCAATCTGATGGCCACAAATGCGACCACATATGAATGATAATAATGCTCCATTTTTTTGGGATGTGTAAATATGCAATTGTTTTCTAAGATATAACTTTATGAGGCGATGGCATGTTTTCAGCTTGTTGTGCTGCCTCAAAGTGGTCCCAAAAAAAATCCCCTGATATACAGCTTTACAGCAGTCAAGCATTTTGCTTACACAGTTCACACATATTGAAATTTTCAGCAAGTTGTTGGTAAGGAATCTGAAATTCTGTTTCGTATCATTCAGTGTCATGCTTAAATGTGCATGGTAAACGGATTTAGTGAGGACAGAGAACGTCCAATGTTACACAAAGCAGGGCGATAGTCAGAGCTAGGACAATATCTAAAATACGACAGCTCAACAATAATAACTTGCAGATTTCAGCTTTGAAAATGAACTGAACCGTCAGAGGTTCACAAGCTGCATGGAGCCAATATAAACCTCTAAGGACCTTTTACCAAACCACCTGGCCCAAATCAGATCCCTCACCCAGGGACAGAAGAGAGCCTGGTCCAGAGTGGTCCAGAGTCTGGTCAGGTCTGGCTTGGACTGGACTGGAAAGAAGAAGGTGCAGGTAACATGGATAATAGTCCTGTCTGTTGGACAATGATGTGCAGAACATTCACAGCTCTACCCATTCAGATCACACCCTATCATTCAACCTTGAGTTGATCGACATCCAAGAGGGTACGTCCAGCGGGATGCCCTGGAGGAAATGAGGTCATCGGAACAGATTGTGTGGAGTAAATGAAGCAAACCATGCCGATCCAACTCTTTCGCCTCTGCATTTGACCTGTTATTCCTTTCAACTGTAAGTCATTTTTTACTGTTAGAGATGACTTCATTGATATACCTCCTGGTTGTCTTTGAACGCCCACGCCACCGGCGACGCACCCCGCTAGAGGTTTCGCGTTCAAACAAAGCTCCTACACATATGTCCATTTTAAGACGCTCTAAGGTCTGGTGAGCACGCTCCCATCATCCTCAGTCTGTCCGGCTTCCAAACAACAAGAGGGATGGCTCGGAGAAATGAAGAACAAGTGAGGTTTATATGCTCTTTGTGATTTTATTACTCAGTACAACATTTTACATCACACAAAAACAGTTTGCACCTTAGCCTGTTGATCTTCCAACACGCCCGAAAGAGAGGGAATTTGGAGGAAGGGTAAAAAGAGCTTGTGTCTTCATGCCAAGAATTACGTCTTGCCTTAGTCACCAACCCCTGAGCCTTCAGTCTTGGCTACATTTGACCACATGGCCTGAAGGAGGACAGCCACTCAAACAGATGATTTTTGTTTTCAACACAACCGCAGAAACTGCAGGGGAAAAAAAAAACTACTTTCAAATGGCATGAGGATGTCAGATTTCAGATCAAAAACTGCTGAAAGAACACACATACACAACAATTTCCTGTTTCATCATTTATTTGTATGTTTGTTTTCCAAGTCAGCATCAACAGTATTCTTTCACTATCATTGGGCTTTGATGTTTTTGCCAGTTTTTCAATATGCATTATGATCTGGAGATGAGTATGGCTGAATTACAATGGCAAAGAAAACAGTTTGGAGACAGCATTTTTTTCTTTAATTGGATCTGGCAGTGAAAGCTGGTGGTTTGTGTTGTCTCACTGAAAGGAAAATATTACACACAAATGTTCCCCATTTAAGGGCAAGGGTCACATAACTTTTGGTCTTTATGGACATCCTGATGAAAGCATGTAACACAAAAAGGGACAATATTTTTCACTATCACTGTTGCTATGACGCACCTTTTTTCCATTATATTGCACTTATTTTAGGCAAAATTTGACCACTAGGGGGCAGACAAACTCACAACAAAAGCTTATGAAGTTCTTATATCTTCTGTTTTTTACATAATCAAGAATCCTTGTTCTTATTTCCTGACGAATGGCGTAATTCAGTAATTACTTAACTTTTAGCTAATATTAAATTATCTGATTCCTTTAGCTTAAAATGTTGCATTTTAAATAAATCTGTTAATTTAATTATTTTGCTCTCTGCCTATTTTGTGCTGGGAAAGAAGCGAACACTAATTGTCTGAGTGTAGTGGGAAAGTGTAGTGGTCACCACACCTTCGGTGAACCTAAAAAGTGCAAGAAGCTGCAGAGTTGGTTGTTCAAACTAAAGAAAACCCAATATTTGACCACGGGGGGCAGAGCTTAAAGCAATAGAGCCTTTAATACAACTTGGCTTATCAAGTTCTTATTGCTAGCATGTTAGTAGTTTTACTTCTGATTTAGTCCAAAAACTTCAGAGAAATAGATGTGGTTCCTTTGAATTACCATATTAAAATTGAATCATATATTGACTTTGGCTCTTGGCCAATAGTTTTAGTGAAGTTGGTGATGGCCATTCAGTGCTTGACAAAAAAATAGCAATAAAACGGTAAAAAACTGTAAAAAGCTGCACCACAGGGTTCATTCTCTGTGGGGCTGGCAGTACTAGAGATCAATTGACATTGCAGGGACTAATCTAATTTAAAAATAGGAGGCTTAAAGAATACACAGCATAGATTAAAATGTCTAAAACGGATTGATGTAGATATAATGCAGATAGACTGTATTGATGCTGATAGCACTCTTACATTAAAATAGAGTGCGGTTGAGAAAGTATGGCAGGCTGTTCATCACATATGTTTTGCAGAGTCCCTCATTGGCTTTGTAGAAGTAACAAAGCAAAATTGCTCTTGACATAGATAGGGCCCACTTTGGAGTGCGTTCAAAACATGCTATATCTAACAAATATGTTTGCCTGCAGAATGTGAGTGAGTGAATGGTATGGAAACAATTGCTTTAAAAAAAAGCCCAGCAATATGCTTACTGTCATGCAAGGCAAGCTACATTGAGATAACAAAATGCCCTAAATGACGCTCACCCCAGCATCTAAGGCTTTAGTTTTTTGGAGCAAATGACAAACCAAAGTAATATGATAATAGCAGTGCACATGTGCTGTTAGAGTACTGTAGCTCCAAGCAAGGATAACTGTTTGGACACAGTGTCACTGCAAGTGTAAGTTATATATAGAGTTTCTTTAAAGGGTTCTGTGTCTGTAGAAAGTGCGTGAAAGAGTATACTTTAGCTCCTTTATATGCACAGGCACAAAGAAAAGCCATCACTTCGACAAAATATGTCATGAAACGGAAGGTCCCACCCATGCTTTACCTGAGTCCCATTGAAAGAAAGTGTGCAGAACAGGATATCATTACTATTAAAGAGGAAACAAGGCTTAACCAGTGCCAACAACCTGCTATTAAAAATGTGAATACCTTATTGTGTTGGTGGTCTAAGGCTGAATCTTAAAATAACAGGGTTTTACATGGTTCTTACTCCCCTAGGCAGTGAGTTGTAGCCACTCTCTTTCAAAGATTTTTACTTTCCTTGTAATCGACGCCCTCATTCACATGCTTCCTCACAGAAACCCCTAAAAGAAGATATATAAAAAAGAGGGTTGGCACTGTGTTACTCCTCGATTAGTATTCTGAGAGGCAGACAAAGAGGGCCGCAGCAGAATTAATAGCCTTTGACACTTTCAACTTCCTTTCCAGAATCCAGTTTGATTGGTGGGGAGGTTTTGTGTGGGTGATGATAAGAATGCCGGAAGGCAGGCTGACATTGCAAGTCCCCAGACAACTGATTTCATTAGCAATGTCTGGTGAGATCGCTCTTAACCTGAGTCCTCTTCTCTTAAAGTTCCTCTCTTTTTCTCTCTGGGGCAGAAGAGTACAAATTCCAACGCATTTATCACAGAAAAGTAAAAGCCAAGACAAGAAATTGGGGAAAAGCTTGATGAATCAAGTACTTTTTGGTTCTTTATGCATCAGGGTGGTTATTTCTCCAGGCTGTTTTTACTACGAATATGATCTTGTCCCTGCGGATGTTGTATGTGCCTTACAGTATTTCATCACAGTCTGGTCTGCGAAATGATCGAGGCT
>NW_023339651.1:3758408-3758839 GCF_004916995.1 Morone saxatilis | reverse complement strand
GGTTTATTTCAACCAAACCAGTGTTGGTGATTGTTGGAAAGACTGTGGAAAGACTAACAAAGACAGTTTTAGTGAGTTTTATTTTGTTTCTGTCCAGTTTAAAGTGTGTTTTATGATTATATGCTAGGTAAAATGACTGGTTTTGTCAGTGGAGTTTGGTGGCCATGGCCCTCATTATATTGCTCTGAGATGATGGCACTCTAATACCATATTCAGTGGCAAAAAAATGTTGCATATATATCTTTTAAAAAAACTGTTTCAATGTAAAAATAGTTTAAGCCAGCCCTAAAATCATTCTGCTTTTGTAAATAAAATAGGCTATGAAAAATCAAAAACCAATTTAAAATCCTTTCAGTGTCTAATACACATTTTGGTAGGAGAGGTTGGAGATGCATTGAGGAGCTTTGACTCATAACTGAGTATTTGCACAA
>NW_023339651.1:3753574-3758334 GCF_004916995.1 Morone saxatilis | reverse complement strand
TTCAAAAATTGTCTTAACAAACTTTTATCTGCTTTGGTGGCCTCTCTGCTTGCAGACCTTCCCAGCCTGCTTCACTGTCTGTAAACCTTACACCAGGCTGGTCAACCTGCTATTCTTCCCATCTCTGTACTGCTGTCACAGTACACAAACACCCTTTACCCTCACAGGCAAACCTCACTAACTCAGGTGACCTCGCCAAGTTTGTCTCCTCTCCTCCAGACTTCTCACACCCTTGCCTCTCCTCTCTGCCAGTCAGCCATTTATAAACACTCCTCTTGCTCAGCCGGCAAACGCAGCCCGAGACAAATCACGCCCCGTATAAACAGGAAAGTCAGTGAATAGACCTGACCTCCCTCCGTTTTACATGCCAACCACCATGCTGTCTGTCAGTCAAGAGCTGCTGGCCCATAAAGAGCCCTTCGTATGCGTGTGATGTTTATAATGTTATATTCCTGTGTTTGATCCTCACATGTCCTGGCTTTTAGTTTCCTTCAGAGTATTTTCTCCCACTGCATTAGTGAGGCAAGGAGCGTGTGAGAATGACTGTGGGAGAGTGTAATTGTTCTTGACAGAGGAATATCTGTCACAAGGGAATAACAGCTCTGTGGTCATATTCACAGTGAGAGGAAAGTTCTCTGTATTAGATGGGAGGATTAGCATTTGAGTTTGTAGTTTCCAGCGAAGACGCTGACTTTGAGGGTACAAATGCAGCACAGTTTGATTCCTCCTTTAATTCCAGGCATTATTTACACTGTCAAACACTGTGGCCAAACAAAGATTCCGAATTTTGATCAGAATTTCCATACTTCTACTGAAGACGCAACAAACATGGACCGAGTTTTCAATATGTCGTTTTAAATGCAACGCAGCATTGCTGAATTTCCTATCACTCTCACAACGTAATGATTTTCCAAAGGAATGTGCGGCTGCCCTCATGTAAAGGGCGGATCCCTTAATGGTGCACATAAATCTGAGGTAATGTTCACCATGAAGGGTGTGTGCAGACAAATCTTCATCATATCCACAAAATACAATCGTTCGACGGCCTGTTTGCTTATTTTTAATTTCCATACGATTAGTCATATTTCTGTGGTGGCAAGGAAACAGATTATTATTATTCAGGCCAAATATTTAATGTTCCCATTATTTGAGCAAGCGCATAAACAAATGCGTCATCAGCAATTCATTGCGCGTACAATAACACAGAGGCTGTTTCCCACAGTGGGGCCAGGCCTGGCAGCGGGGCTCGCCTCTGCCTCAGAGCTGCTGGGAGGGAGCCAGCTCAGGGTTCAGACCACCACAGCACTGACACACACACATGCAGACCACCACTGCAGAGTCATACTCTGCACCGGACATGCACACAGCAGCATTACATGTGGTCACTGAAGACACACAAACCACCACTGCTGTGCATCATGGACACAGAGTGTTGGTACTGTGAGTATTTGTTACCACCTTCATATTGTTAACAATAAATCTGTTTTTTCAGTTATAACTGTCTTTTTCTAAACACCTGCTCTACAACTACATTGCGAAGAAAGGAGCTAATCAACAAAAGATTACTAAACATTACGAGAACACGAGTTCATTAAAATCTAAACTTTTAAATGTACCTTTTTATATTACAAAAACCACAACTATTAAGTTGGGCGAGAGCCACAGAGACTGGGCTGATCTATGTGTAACCTTTTGTGATTGACTGGCCATTAAATACTTTATTATCTTATCAAACTCTAACAACCAGTAGACCTCACAACAACAATGATAAAGTTTATCTCCTCTGGCACAATTATCTGGCAGAGCTTTCCCCACACATCCTATACACTAAAACCCATTACATTTTCACAATAACATCTAAAAGAATGGCAGTAAAGAGATCATTTATTGACCAGAAAAACAGAAACATCTGTGTGATGTATTGCACTGAAATATACACTATTTGATGTATTGCCATGAAATCTGGTTCTAGTCCCGTCATTATGAATTGTTATAACTTCAATCTGTCCAATATTAGTAGCTAATTAGTATGTGTTAGCATGCTAACATACCAAACTAAGATAGTGACATGGTAAACATTATACCTGCTAAACGTAAGCATTTTAGCATGCTGACATTAGCTTAGCATTTAGCTCAAAGCGCAGCTGTTCCAAACTACAACCTCACAGGCTATAGATTCTTATTTATGTGTAATAGCTTCTTTATAACCTTTTGTATAATTGAAAATCAGATGGACAAGGAGGTTTCGTTTTGAATGTTGTTCATTGTGGACAACTAAATGTCTGGCTTTCAGGTTTCACTAAGTGATATTTAAAGGACTAGCGTGTAGGATTAAATGGCATCTCGCAGTGAAGTTGCAGATTGCAACTAATTGAACACCAGTGGCGTCTGTATTTGATGACCTGGGAATGAGAAAGGGCTGAGAAATGTGTAGGAGAAACTATACAAAAAGCCCTCTACAGCCAGTGTTAGGTTTGTCCACTCTGGGTTACTGTAGAAACATGGCGGTTCAACATGGTGGACTCCATGGAAGGCAATGCACGTCGTCTGTAGATAAAAATGGCTCATTCTAAAATAACACAGACACAACGATTCCTAGGTGATGATACACTAATGAAAACCTACCTCTGCATATTATATTTCATTTCTGCCAATGGATTGTCTTAAATGTGACAGACTGGACCTTTAAGTAATTTTTAAGTCACTAATATTGAACAGTTAACCATCTTTAGATTGGTGATTTTGCACCATAGGAAACATATTCCCACTTCAGTTTTAAGTCGTAGCCACTGGTTAAAACTAATTGCATCATTGTGGGTTTGCGCTCTTGACAGACCAAAAAGTCACGACCAAAACACTTGGTCTTGGTCATCATTACAGCTCCAGAGAGTCATACAGAGGATGGTGATGTCACCATATGGGGCCTACTACACATTCCTGGATCAGACCGAAACCTCCAGCAAAGTCAAATGACATACGACTGCGCTCTCAATGCACGCAAAAGTCACTGGCTACATTTACACACTCAGCATAAACTGAGCATGTTACCCATAGGACTCAAGCTGTATTAACATGGTAACACACATCTGTTTTTAAGCATTTTGTGGCACAAATGTAGTCTCTTAATAGCATCTTAAACGAGGAAAAAAACTATTTTCATGTGGTTTCTCCATTCATTTTTTCAGTAAGGGAAAGCTCACATTCAAGCTATTTTTTTTAATTTTACATCAAAAAATGAATCTTTGAGCCTGGGTGCTTGTCTGGTCTGAGCAAATGAACGTGTGATATTCAGCCATTTAAATAATCTAATGTCTAGAGTAAAACCACATGGGATGTGACATTTCCTTCTCTGTACCACAAAGAGTTAAAAATCTGAAAGTTAAGACCTGCATAAATAAACCCTAGTTAAGACAACAAATAAAATATCAGATGCATGTCACCTAAATGGAGGGGAAAAAAAGAGATTTGAGTCAGCAGTGCAGCCATAGCGGAGCCATTGTATCCTGTGTCATCAAGATTAACAGCTACACTGTAGTCTGGATGTAGCCTCTGGGACTGGGGAAGTGTGTTGTGAAGTTGTTGTAGTATCTCAATTCATTTCATGGGAGCCTTTCCAGTGTGCAGAGGCAGCAGCGAGATCACTTCTTCATTCTTATGTTCTGACATGTTGCGCTCACGTAGACGAAAATCTGTAATCTGAGCGAAACATATCGACTGCGGGGAATACTGAGCAATGCCACAGCAGTGGTCATCTGCTATAGACTCTAAATCAAAAGTGTGAATGGAACACGTCAGGAGAGGCCGCTGTGATTCTCCTTCAACTGGCAATAAAGCAGTGTGGCAACAATTTGATAAGATGTACTTAGTCGTGTTAACATGATCATAGCAAAGGTGTGGTTGAGTCATCGTCTCAGCAGCCCTTTAATCCTCAGATGTGCATCAAAAAATGTCTGTAATGTGTACGTGCATGGACAGTGTTCAAGTGGCTGTTTCTGTGTGTGCGCATATGTATGTGTGTGTGTGTTTGTGTGGTGGTGGTGGTTAGGGAAAAATAATCGTGTTCAGATTTGATCTGAGATATTTCCTTTAGCTGGGTTGCTATTTACAGAACTACTGTAATGACTCAGAATGCAAACGCCAGCAAGCATGCCGATACCCATCGCCGGAGCCTGGCACAGGGCCAAGTCTGAGCGTTTGACTGGGTGCACAGACATGCAGCGTGACCTCCAAATAACAAAACAGTATAATACAAGGGAGGGAGGAGGAACACAATGATTTGTTTGTTTGGTTTTAGTACTATTTGCGGTGTTTAAGCTTAGGTGAACTATGTGTATGTGGTAGGCCATGGTACAATTAAACATAAGTAGATCTACTGGCTTACTTTAATACTTAAAAGAATAGCTCATGTCCCTCTCCACTTAAAAATGTGGGTTTTTTTCTTGATCCTACAGTTGGAAGTTTGAGCTTCACTGTGCAGAATGATGTGTGTGCAGAGTTTGAACACTAGAAGGATGTTTTCATGTTCATCTGCTGAAAGTGGAAAGTTTCTCTGTGCTCACTGATAATACAATTTTAAGGGACGGGGCCTACAAGCATGATTTATGACATCACACATGGTTAGGAAGTCAAAAACCTGGTCCAGATGCAACTTATACAAGTGTAGACACTTGAACTCACACATTATTGTTCCAATCATTAACATGTTATATCTTGTGTTTAATTTGTGCAAAACCCAAAGTGTGAAGACAACAAGTTTTTTT
>NW_023339651.1:3699970-3753549 GCF_004916995.1 Morone saxatilis | reverse complement strand
GTTTTTTCTGCCGGAATATTTTGGTGACTATGGCAAGCCCTTTTAACAATTAAACGCTATAGTTTGACTATCCGGAATTAACATTGTAGATATCAACAACGTCTTTCTGACTAGTCGCAATTACATTTTGGAATAGTCGAAATAATGTTAAAATGGCTTGCCATAGGTGACGAGCAGTGACTTTCCTGGAGTTATGTTGTCACTGTGAGTTTGCCAGGCAACCAGCAGAGCTTTACACGTGCTGGTAGGCACATTTTTTACCTTTGGACGGAGCCAGGCTAGCTGTTTCCCCCTGTTTCCTGGGTCTTTTCCTCCGTCTTAATGCTAAGCTAAGTAAGCTAAGCTAACAGTTGCTGGCTGTTATTTAACGTACAAACATGAGAGTGGTATCAATCTTCTCAGCTAACTCCCTGCAAGAAAGTTAGTAACCGTATTTCCTAAAATGTCACAAACGATCCTCTAACGCTCAGTCAACCCACAAAAGTATTTATTTGGCGCTTCTTGAAGCAACAGTGAGCTACCACAGCACTTAAAAGTGCACAGGAGGTTTTAGATCAATTCTTCCAAACCCGCTCCTTAAAAATAGCATCCAACTGTGCTCACAAGGTGACACACACATCACACAGACACACACACACACACACACCTTACGTTGCGCTCATCAATCATCCTTTTTCCACAGGAGTGTCCTCCAGGATTGAGTCTTAATGTCTGTTATGAAATCTGGACCATGTGTTGTAAACCAATATTAGTTTACAGTCCCTGGGCCTTTCAGTCTAGTTTGGTTCTGTGCCTAAGTACTTCTCAAAATCAAATCCATTTATAATGCAGTGGTGCATGAACATTTGCTTTTCCTTAAAGGCCCAAGCTGGAATCAAAACGGCATCATTAAAATCACCCTGCCGGCTTTGTAAAAGCATGCGTCATTGTGCTGAAGACATTCTTTGACTGACTGACTGACCCAGACTTTTGGGTTTAATGTGCATTTTGGAGCTGTTTACAAACAGGAATAAAATATATCTTTGCTTTCAGTTACCACTGGAAGCCGAAAGTTGCAAAGAGCTCATTTTCCATCATAAAATGTTTATGCACTCAAAATAAAACCCATACTGAGGCTTTAATGCAAAAAATATTTACGTGAAGATGCAATGTCTTTTTCTCACCCCTCCCTTTGTCTTTCAGATTTTTCTCAACCGCAGTGGAGGGACTCATGGTTCCTTCCCTCAAACCAGGGTCAGAAATGGTGACAGTGAAGAGGGGAGGGAGAAGGTGTGGGAGACATGGAGGGAGAGATTTCCCTCACATTTGCATTATTTAGCTGGATGTCTGCATTGTTAACACGTGCTAAAGCAGTTGTCTCGGTGCATAACACGTTCTTTAGGTAGGTATAGGGGGGTGAGAGACCACTACATCCCCGTTGATATACTTACAAATATGTTTACATGAGACAGTGAGCAAAAGTGAAAGAAAGAAGGCAGAATAGAAGAGAAGAGACACAAAGAGAGAATTTGATAGAAATAAGACAGATGCATCGGTGTAATCATTAATTTGAAAGCCTGCCAGGGTTTTTTTTTTTATCACACATGCACATGTGCAACGGTTGTAATAGCAAGAATGTATGTCGTCATGTTGTTGCATTCAGGTATGCAAGAATAACAGTGCGCACATACTGTGTGTTTGTGAGTATTTCTACCCCACTTTTAGGCCATATTTGTGTCCACCCTGTGGGGTTTTCCTGCACGGACCCCTCCCTGACGCCGCACCCAGGAGAGAAGACAAGAGAGCAAAGGAGGGTCCCTGCCTCACAGCACCAGGGAATGACTCCCTCCAAATGCTATGCAGGGTGACATCTGCAAACCATAACAACCCCTTAAAACCCCCTGAAAATGTGATACAAAGAACAGGGCCACGGCCTTTCTCTGCTCACATAATGAGGCCACGGGATAGGCATCTTCACGGTGAGAAGAGGAGAAAGAAGAGAGGCTCCTTGAAGTTCAGCTTTGTTTTAAGCAGATGAATTAATAAGATGTCAGTTTTTTGATAAACATTTATATTACAGCTCAGTGCATGTAATTACAATGCATGACATAGACCATATGCATCATCGCCTTGAGCGATTCAGTATGTTGGTTCTGAATGATCCCAATTGTTACCTTTAACGTATGTTATTTATCAAATTATTTCAAACTGTTGCTCTTTTGCACTTTTGCTGAGCTCCACTCTCCAAATTCACCCTGCTGCATGATGCCCCCCACCCAAAATTGCTCCTATTGTGTGGGTGCGTCGAGTCATGGCAGATTTGGGTCTGGGGCAGTCCTTAAATAGAGGCTGGCTCCTTCAAGGATCAGCTCCATCAGACGCCAAAGCAGCCTGAGGACTTTACTGGTTCACAACCACAACATTTGAACTTGGAGACCAGATTAACCCAGTTGTCTGTTTACTGTAAAATAACTGATAACATCCAGCTGATCTGGTTTCGTCCGAAAGGTTATCTGAATACCTGAGCATCTAGAATTGTTTGTATTGAGAAATTTTAGAAGTGTGACTAATATTCCAAACTGCTAGGACACTTGGTATCAACTTGCACAAAGTCTCTGACAGAAAGTTCATAAAAGATCTAGAATATCTGATATTAAAGGGGAAAAAAAGAGCCTGCAGACCTCAAATCTGTGCAAACTATCCCTGCATATCAAGGCTTATAAAAGCATACGGGCTGTCATCCCCTGTCAAAGACAGAGTGATATTCAATCAGTCTGAACTTGGATAAAGTTTGCGCTTCTGACCCAGAGAGGGAGTCGACCAGATGTCTTATCTCTGTAAAGTCAGTTGAGGATCGGTGTCAGAAATGCCAGCACGCTCCACCAAAGCCCTGTGGCCATTCCCGATGCAACCCTACCTCGATGGCCGACTTACAGACAGCTGAGGAGAAGCTCCGCTGCTCAGACTTCACCTTGGCTTCCTCTCTTATTTCCTCCTCTGTTGCCATTTCTGTTGAACACATGTAATTGCGGTGTACTTTTCCCCTTTTCCTTCTCTGGCGAACTGGGAAAGCCCTGTGGATTCATAGGCATTGAACCCTAATTGAGCTAATGGCGGTGGTATATCTAAATTACCTCCCTCCATCCATGAGGGTTGCTGTGTTTATGTCTGCTGCCTTGGGTAAACCCCCACCCCGTCCTGTCATTTATCGGGGCACTTGTTTGTTGTAGAATGCAGCTCCATAGCAGATCTTTATCAGCGTGGCCAACTGACCTGTCTGGCCCATGCAGACAGTAAAACAGAGCCTGCATTTTGTAACCGCTGTTTAACCGGAGAAGTCTTTCCCTGATTAGTTCTGTTTTGTAATTGCCAATATAATTTAAAATGTACACCCATTTAACTTTGTTTAGACTGTGGATGTTATATATTATTGAAATATACAACCTGGAACAGTCTTAACATAGGAAAATACATAACCTGCTAAAATAAAAAATTAAGAAATTATTGCTCTGAACTATTTTCCACTGTATGGTACTGCTCGGTTCGACAACCATAGAATAGGAACCTGGTAGTACTTTGTTTTGGCATCACTTTGGGGTTAAAACACTGCAGATCACTGACTGGTCAGAGAGGATCAAGGCTTCACTTGCGCAACACAGGACATCCTGCATCCTCCTCTGTTTGTGTCGCATTGAAGATGATATCACGGCAGTTTCCTGTGGCACTGTTGTGACGATCAGCTAAGAGTCCCGCCTACACTGGGGGGGTAATATTTGCAAGCCAAGCTGATTGGCTCCAATCAGCATAGCAGGTAGAAACTGCTAACCTGCCTCACTCCAACTTCAATTCCAAGTTCAAAACTTTTTGTTTAGTGCTAATTACCATAACACACCAAACTAAGACAATGAACACGTTAAACATTAAATCTGCTAATCATAAGCATATTGTCATTGTGGGAGTGTTGCCACCCAGACACTTAGATCATGGCAGTTAACTTGGTGAGTACAGTGTTATTATTACCAACAGAACTGGCCAGAACTATGAAAATAAGATCCAAATTGTAATAAACTGTCATTTTCCTTTAAAATGAACTTACATGGTTCGTTGTCTTGAGGCAAATTTATTAAAATTTTTAACACCTGGCAAGAAACACCGCAGTTTGTGATGTATTATTTCTTTAATGCAGAGCTGCTTTTCCCAAGTGTGATTAGATCATATTTGTTCAACTGAAAGCCAAATGACAAAAGCAAACTAAATGCCAAGATCTTTTTGAGAAACAGGCTGTTCAGTCTGTCATGGTACAGTGTTTATTTACTCTGACATCCACTGTACATTTCATGTTATTGTGAAAAAAAAACAGTGAAAGGGCAAAATGTGTCTCCCAGACTCCGACTTCCCATCGAACAGAAGTCATGTTTATAAACCAGCAGTGAGAATACTAACCCAAATAACACTTCCGACCTCAACGGGAATGAAAACAAAACTAGAAGAAGGAATCACAGCGCGGTTCCTCGCCGGCTTTCACGCCGTTCTCTTCCCTCAGGAAACAGCCACCACTGCCTCTCCCTCATAACTTACTCCTGCCAGTGAGGAGGAATAGTTGCACTGACAGATGGGATATGTAGACCCGCATCAGCAGACCCTTGTTAGGCTGCAGAGTCACATCCTCCTCCAGTGCCTGCCGGTGACCTGAGGTGACCCCTGGCTGCCCCTCCTCTCCACAGGATCCATGTGAACACATTCTGCCTCCATGAATCCTGCTGTTGACACCAACAGTGGTGTTGAGGGAAATCATTCGGAATAGAGAAAAGAGAAGAATAAGCCTTTTGTCTGAGTTGCTCAGTGCTTTTCTCACCGGCAAAAGCCTACTTCCTCTTTTGCTGCTACTTTGGGAAGACAAAGGAAACGTACGAGGGCTGGCGTCCCTTTTCCTGCCGCTGTCCCGTCTACGTTGTGAATTTGGAACTGTCTGGCCTCAACAATACAGATTCAACGTGACAGCGAACGCCGCTTGGATATTACATTAGATTCTGCTCTGCAGTCCACAATCAAAATCAGAGATTTCAACAGATGAGTCAGCATAACCTGATAAAGAGGAGAGGGTAGTATGAGATGAGACGAAAGGACACAAGGTAGGGAGATGAGGAGAGGAGACAAAATGGACTAAAATGAGATGAAGAGAAGAAATGAGATGAAACAAGATAGGATGAGAGGAGACGGAAAGAGGAGGAGACAAGATGAGATGAAAGTGGAACAAGGGGAAATTAGAGGGAGAAGGAGCGAGGAGGAGAATAGAGGAGGGATGACAGAAAGGTGATGAGTGGACAGATACGATGTGAGGAGACAAAACGGGATGAGAGGAGATGGGGGAGAGGAGATGAGATGAGACACCAGGGAAAAAAGGAGAATAGGAGAGAGGAGGAGAACAGAGGAGTGATGAAATGAGACAAGATGAGATTTTAAAAAAATGAAACATCAAACAAGATGAGAGGAGACCAGAGATGAGGAGACGAGACAAAAAAAGAGGAGAGATGAGAGGAGAGGAGACAAAACAAAGAGGAGAAGGAAGGAAAGTAAACTAGAGATGAGATGAGACAAGGGGACAGTAGAAAAGATGAGACGAGAGAAAATGAGAGAGGGGAAGTGAAAAGAACAAAACTACATGAGAGACAAGACTACAGAAAAGGAGACAGGATAAGAAGAGAGATGATATAAGAGGAAAGGAAACGAGGAGACAAGAGGAGAAGAGACCAAAAGGAGAAAAAGGAAGATGAGAGGAGAATAGACAAGAGATGCTACGGGAGGAGAGAGAAGTGCTTCATCTAGCTCCCTCTTTGCTTCCTCCGTCGCCCTCTTTTCTTCATTCCCCCTCCTTTCCCTGCTCCCCAGTGCGCCAGGCCTGGTCCAGGTGGAGGAGTCCTGGAGCGAAGGTCTGCCTCGGAACCTGCATGGTCTGCAGGAACAAGGTGATTGAAACCATGTGAGATGAAGCAAACTCTGGAATCAACTTTCCGTATGAGCTAACCGCCGAAACCTTAGCTGACAAAAATCTGGAGAGGATGAAGAGGTCCCAGGGCTCCACCCGAGCATAAATAGAGACATAAACAAAAAAAAGAAAAACAATAACCCTATATGTACACGGCTGGATTTGCTTATATACTGAACGCAGGTGCCAATACACAAACTATATATACACTTGATACACACACACACATGATAAGTTGATTACAAAGAAATGTGATCAAAGTGACATTACTAACAGACTCTGGTGTCAATTTTACACCCTTCGTGGATTGTCACGACAGCACGCCCTTCCCTTGGCGACTTCGTACCAGGGTTTCCGAAACATGACAGACAGGTGTCAGATGTTGTATTTGCATATTTGGAAGCAGTGACAGCTGATGCTAAGTGTTAGGAATGTGTTTCCAGGAGATTCTCAACGAGCTGAAACACCGCAAGGTTTTTATAAGCCCTGTGTCATTGTTACCTTAGGAGGGAAATCCATCTCGGAGAAGCTATGTGTCAGTACACATACGCGTGTGGGTTCGTGTGTGTTTACACGTGTGCCACAGTGAGATTCATGGAGGTTTCGAATCTCTCTCGCACACACACACAAACACACGCTGCCCAAACTCCTTTTGTTTATTTGTTTTGGGTGTAACTTTGAAACCATGGTGCCGGGCCACACATCGCTTCAGTTTGAAATGGCAGACATACCAATCTGGTACAGTTGTCTTACAGTATTTCCCTCCTCTTCTTCTCTGTCTCTGAGTCTGTTACTCCTCTATTCCCCCCCCCACACACACACACACACGCTGACAGATGAGAACTGGCTTCACTGGAGCTGGCGAGGCACCACTGCAGCTCAGCTAATCACACTCAGGCACCGTTGTGTGTGAACTCAACTGTTCCAGTGGCGTGGCCAAGCTCCCATCTCCATCGCCACCTTCTTTCTTCTGCCGTGTCATGCAAAACAAAAAACATCGATACCGAGGGGTTGAGGCGTAGAAGGGGATCAAATGCCAATGGTAATGGCGTAATGGTATCATCCCTAGCAAGTTAGCTGAGCCTTTTATCAGTTACAGCTCTCATCTGTCACAATGTCCAATGATTGTGACAGTGTTTGCTAAGTTCCAGGAATCAATTACTCAATTACTCAACATTGATAAAGTCATTTTTCAACAGTGGAAGTAATTCGTCACACTACTTTTGCCTTCAAACAACTCCTTCTTGCCACAGAACACTTGTTTCTGTTTTTAAAGCTGCACTGATATTTTGGTGGCAGCGCAGTGAGAGAATCGGTTCAAAATCACCCAGTCCATCGGAATCGTATGCCTCCTTATCAGTTGCTTTTTTAGGTGCCTGCATGTTTTTCTGACAATAAAGTCAAACTCTTGCATCTACGCTGATGGAAACTTGCAACAAGAAGGAATCATAGTGGAGAGGAAGAAACAGTCCAAACCATGGCTTTGCTATTTGTAATGTCTATATAATAATTATTTCAAGGTTGGAAAACACGAGCAATACTCTTTGCAACATGGGCTTTAATTCCACTCTACATGAATGCCACTGCTTCCCAACCTAGTAGCGAGTCTGTTACAGAGGGTAAACATCCTGTTATACTGACATTAGAGCCACACAGGCAGCCTTACCAGATTTTTTTCCCCCACACAATAGATCAGGAATCAGAAAAGCAATCAATAAAGAATTGGACCAATAAGCAGAATCAATAATGACATTGGTATCAATAAAATCAATTTCCATCCCTAATTGCAACAAGCTGTAAACACAAAACTGTCAACTGGAAAGTTGATATTGTAAACATGTTATGGTAAAAACGTATTTACTCGTCCTGGGGCCCAGACCTTTTGGTCTCCACCAACTCTTAAGCTGCCTAATGCTCCACTGTGTTCACCAGCTAGTTGCTAACTTTGTCTGCCATTTGGTGCTTGGCATTGTAGTCTACTGTGGTTTTTTCATAAGCTTTTTTGCTGAAAATAGCTGCCAGAAAATCAAAACAATGAGCTCAACAAACACCAAAATGTTTTGAGCTGAGGGGAACTGTAGCGCAGGTGATAATTCTCTGTGGGTTCATCACTATGAGACCTTGTGGTTTAGCAGCCAGCCAACGATTTGGAGGTTTTAACTTCCCATCAGCAGCTAGCCTAACCCCAGTGACTGCACACAGCTCTCCAGGACTCCCAACTTCACAGTGAAACTGATGCCTAAATGGTTACCAGTAGCTGGCTAGCAAGCTAAGAGGACACCAGATTTAAAGAAGATAGCTTTGGAGTTACTGGCAGGAATACTGCCACCCACCTCCAGCCACTGTGCCAAAATAACATTAACATCTATCCAGCCTTATTCTACTCGTTACTGTAGTGCACAGTGTACTGTTCAACGCTACCATGAGCAGTCTCATATTGCTTGTTTTTCAAGTGTCAGATTTCTGGCTCTTCAAGTGCACTTGTTTGGCCTTCATTGTCAAGTCGGCCTTTTCTAACAGAACAGAGTTGTCAAAAAACAAACCACTTCCAACAGATACCAACAGATACTCGAGTGGCGTCTTGTCATTGTGGTCTACCGCCATGTAACCAGCCCAGGTTACACAGATCATATCTGTGGTGAAGTAATCAATCCACCAGGTTATCCCCCCTCTCTCATCCTCAACCAGAGGATTAGTTCAAGATGGGTTGCATCAATTTAGGCTCTTTTAAAGTGGCCGGGCCTTGGTTAACCGCGACACAACATGTGGCACAGTCCCCCTTCGATGCGAGGAAGCCAAGGACCGCAGGGCTGTGGGTTCCTGGGAGAAAGAGGAGAAAAAGAAATTCTGACACATTGGCTGATTTTTCATAGAGGGTGGCTATGTGGAGTTTCAAGGTTGTGGTAAACAAACAGTGTGACGTACTTGTACACAATGGAAGAGCAAATTTCTATTTTTAAGGCTAAGGAATTCCTTTAAAGATGCTGTCAAAAGTTCCTTTAAAGATGCTGACAAAAAAACACATGTAAATATACACTTAACACCAAATGTGTTCACAACACAGAATTACAGTTTCAAACATGTGTCTCACACATCACTGCTATTGTCTGCTTCACATTTAGGCTTTAACCAAAGATGGAGCTGAACAATTTCATCATTAGAGTTTAAATCCCCTAAATGCTGCTTTTTATGTAAGAATCTTTATGTAGAAAGCCCCCTGCTGATGGTGTGAAGGGTCCAATATTTTTCAAATACAGTACAGAGTATAATAGGCACTCTGCAGTCTCCCTAGGGCATACTGTGTCCTCTAATGGGTTCAGTAGAAGTCAATGATTTCCCCCCTCAGTCTTGGCATGATGAGAGGGCATATGGGTCTGTCTCTGTCTATGCGTGTTCATGTATTCCTTTGGGTTTTTCTTGTGTGTCAGTGTGGAGGTGGGGCCCTTCTAAGTTTGGAAGGGAAGTCAGAGCAAACTCACTGCTAAGAAGGAAAAGTCTCCCTATCAGAGGAAAACAAGTGCGATTGGAAGTCAGCAATTACCATGTTGTAGATAACGAAATGGGAGAGATAAGAGTGCCACGATTTAGCTCAATAGGCAAATCCCCCGTAGGCCTCTGTGAATGCAGTTCCACACGCACAGCACACGCAGAGTACATAAAGAGACACGAGACCTTTCCCTAACAGTCTTTCCCTCTGAGAGATATCATACTGGATTAATATATCCACTAATTGGCATTCCTTATTCAGCGGGAACTTACTAACATAACCTTAGGTGGACATGTCGTCCAACAAACAGTCTGTGGCTGGGAAGCCGGTGAGGGATCATGTCCTTGTTGCTGCACTACTGACTCCTACTGGTTGCAGGAAGGAGTTTGTGGTCTGAGGGGTTAGTAAGTGATAGCATGAGTAGAAATTACTGGTGAAACTATGTCATTGACACCGTACAGTGCTCCAGCCATAAATTCTCAGCTGTGAAATTAGTTTTTAGAATACAACAAATATCATTAAGCCATATAATTTTGGTTCAACTGGCAGATTTTGCTTGTACAGAGGCATGTAAACTCCACTCTCTTAAAGCACTGTGCAAGCCCAGTATCTCAGTTTGTCTCTCAAAGCTTGTGTGGGACTAAGACGTGGAAGACGTAACTGTTTATTGGGCATTAATTGACCGTCATAGTGTGCACACCACATGTGTCATCCAGACCGAAGTAGTTAAAGTGGGGTAAGTCATTCTGGAGAAAGATAGCTGATTGTTTAGTCTCATTCCCAGTTCATCAAATACGGGACAACAATACAGTTTTCTCGGAACAAGCCCCACAAAACAACGGGTGGTGTTCCTGGTAGTCAAATACCAACACTTTTGCAATACAACCGTTTTTTTGACAGCCTGGGAATGATACTCAACCATCAGATATCTTTCTCAAGAGTGACTGACCCCACCTTTAAGGTACAGTAGCTGGGATTTGCCGATCCGGGGAGATTTCCTGGAGGGTTGATGCTTGTCAGCTGTAGGAAACAGGCATGCAACAACATGTGTCAGGATGCTGCCGATCTATTTCTCTGAAGACCGCACACCACATAATCACCTTTGATCACATAATTGTATCTGATTAACCTTTACAAGATCAAGTTATTAGTGTGTAATTTGTGTACTTTATTACTTTGTTGGCCAGCTATTAAGGGAGCCTATACTCATAACAAATCTTTACAAACACAACATTATATAATTTGATCTACAGTGAAGCAAAGAAAACCTTACAGTAATGATGCCAGAAAGTAACTTTTCGTTGAAGTGCCATTTTTCTCCATAATTGTGTTTGCTGTACAAATACAGACATACTCAGGAAGGGCTGTTTATGGGTGTTTCAATAGCAAACGTAACTCTACTGTGAAATCTGATTTTAATCTTGAAGCTTGTTTAAAATGTCTCCTCAATTGTTCAAACATTATTTTTGATATTAATCGCTTCTTAACATAATATTGTTAAGCCTGGTGAAACCACTTCATCTATTGTGCAACGCTGTTAGTTTTGAAAAGGTGCCATATTGATTTCTCCAAATATTTAGGCTTGTGTATTAAATTGTTTGTATTACATTGTGTATTATTTAATAAGCGATTTCTACAAACACATGCACAGTTATCCAATTAGAGAAAAAAAGTGTGAGTATGTGTGTGTGTGTGTCAACATATAAATATAATCTTTGGCTGCGTCTGTGTGTGTAGGTGTCAGTGCCTTTGCATACATTTGTGTATGCTGCTTTGCATGCGTGCGCACGTGAGCATGAACACCCTTGTGCAGAACTTTGTGTATCTGTGTCACTAAAAGAGAGTTTCTGTTGGCATCCCGCCCCTGCTCTCTGCCAGAATAACCACACACTTAATCTCTCGCTCTTCTTCTTATGCTCCCCCTCTCTCCTTTATTCCTTTTGTCTCTCTGCCTCAAATGCCAGGCCCTTCGTTAAAGACAAGAATGTCTCCAAGCCCTGTGTAAAAGAAAAGTCTTGCTCTTCAACAGCACACAAACAAACAGGAGTTGTTGTCATTATATTCACCGCATGGCCCGGCCCCAAAGTCACAAAGATGCTTCTTTACTAATCCCTGATTTCATTGTTTCTCTTCATGTTTACGTCTTCACTGAGGTCAAACATTGGGTGAAGGTTCTGATCGGCTTTTTATGATGAGCTCTGTCCTTGCATTTTGGCCGGCAAGTGTGCTAGTGAGGAACGCAGACAAGCTTTGAAACAGCTTGCCATTTTCCTCTAAGCAATGACATAGCCGAAAAGCAAAGCATAATTCAAAAACACAATAAATCAATGTGGATTTTAATGGGATTACGATAAGAGGAAAAATGACTAAAAGCTTGATTCTCAGGCTCGTTGAGTTATGGACTATCTGGGTTCACCAAGAGCAACGGTCTTGATCCTAAATCTGTATAAATAATCATCGGGAAAATTAGGACTACTTGAGCATATAAGGTATCGGTCAAGGCTGTGAGCACCATATGTTTTCAAGCGATGCCGAATAGCAGCGGTGTTACGACCCAGGTCAAAATGTAAAGAAGTGTGCTTTTGACATGACGCAGCTGCAACAAATTCACAAAACAGACAAACACCTGTTAATATCTTCCTCGAGCCAGCAGAGGCTTTTCATTGCACACAAATAGCAATAAAGGGATTCATGGCCTCGCAAAATCATGACGCATGTCAAGCTGACATCTGAGTATCTGAAACATGATTGGGCCATAATTTCTTTATGGCCAGCAGAGGCTGTTACTGTGTTCAGACACCTTCTGCTGCTTTTCTGCAGGTCCATGTGGGCTTCCTCCGTCATTGTGATGAATTTGGGTCTGACCTCTGCAGTGGTAATAAACGCTGATATGCAAGAGTATATGGTGTCTGATAAACTGATGGATTTTTGCAATAATATTTTAGTGGAGAAATCTGTAGAAATCATAACGGGGCAAGAAATATACATCAGAGATGTATTAAACGTGCTGTGTTCCCAGCTTTTTCCATCTTATCTCTGTCTTTCCATCTATGAGCAGTGGGTTATATGAGGATTTAACGAGGAGGGATCAGTAGCTACGATCTTTCCAAACACTGCAAAACCAAACACAAACACATCATAGCCCCAAAATGCTTTTTTTAAATTTGATGTACAAACATCAATAAATAGCAACTAGCAATACATTTCCACACCAAAACAACTGTCATAAATCTTAAAAAAAAAAAATCCACGTATATGAATGCAGCTATGTGTTGAGTGACAGAAGGAGGCGCTAGATCATCTGAATAAAGTGAAGATAACCTTTATCTACTGTGTTCAGTACACATACAGTATGTTCAATACAACTACAAATCAAAAGTTTACATTTCAGCATAAATTTCATGCAAGAAATCATCTTTCTCCTGTTTGTTCCATTCCTCAACCTCGTTAGTGGATCCTATATGATCTACCCATATTTGACTCCTCTCTTTCTTTACATGATTACATAAACAGACAACAATATAAACACCCCCAACACACACAGGAAGTAGAGGGCATCCGCCTAACAACTAATCACCCTTAATTGTGTGCTAATAGTGAAAGCAGTGCATGTGGAGGGGAATGGAGGAGCACAGCGGGATGGGGGAATAAAAGAAAATAAACAGCAGGAATAGGAAGGGGAAAAGAGCAATTTCAACCGAAAAAATATTAATGTAATCAAGGCAAATTAGTAGGTTTGGGATAACATTCCTGTGGCACTGTGTGTTTATTTTGCAAGCAAGTAATGGAAAGTAGGTAGAGTAGAGGCAAGGCAAGGGCAAGACTCACCTACCAAACTGCATGGATACGTGGCTACTATTTTCTTAACTTGAAGCTTATAAAAAAGTAAGTTTGTCAATCTCAAGCAACATTCCTTTTAATTGCGATTCAAAAATTAATGCAATTGTTCCATTTCAATCAATCATACCAGGGTGGAGTTTCTGCAAAATGTGTCAGATTCAGGACAAATAGTGATACGCTTCATTTAGAGTTGTTTTGTTACCCTGACTGCCATTCCCATTCACATTCAGCAGCGTAGAGGACGGTGATCTAGCTCTCATGACAGACTGTGAGCACATCCTGTTTTGTTTGTGTGTGTGGGCCCGTGTGTGCACATGCATAACTTTTCTATGAGTTCGTCTGTCTAAGTACAGTATGGTTGACATTGTGAATGGTGGATGTGTGTGTGGGTGTGGGTCTCTCAGTCAGTTTTATTTCTCCCCTGTTAGCGGCGGCTGAGTGATGAGCAGCGGGGAGGGAGGGCCGAGACAGCGGCGGAGAAACACTGTGATGCTTAACTAAACAAGATGTGCTTTAGGACTTGAACTGTGCACTGTCCCCCATCTGAAACACAAGTGCACAAAGCTGTCAGACACACACATAACGCACACTTCCCACCCCTCAATTACATATGCACTTCTGCTCACACGTGCAAACACACCAGTGACTCCTGTTTATTGAGTCGGATGTTAAATTGTCCTCCAGCGTGGAGCGCAGAGGTTCCCAAGTGTTGAAACAGACTGCGCCTTGTGTGAAAGATATCCAAACACACGTCCAAGTTTGCTCTGGAGACGGTCCTGTAAGAGCTTGACCAGGCCACATCACAGCCCTTTTTCTAGCTCAATTCAAGCCTTTTCTTGTCCAAGAGCTACAACAATCCATCTGTGTACTGTGTGATGTGAAAAAAGGCATGCGGAAGTCCTCTATGAAATTCAATGGATTTATATTTGTACAGAAGTCCAAAAGGCACCTGTGGAGCAGATTTGTTTCCCAAATACTAAAATATATTCATTCTGTGTCTTTAACATGGCTGGATTCTGTTAATGCACTTAGTTATCTTTTACGTCTGTGGAAATACATGATTGATGAGTTGGATTTCAGCAGAAAATATAGTTTCTATTTTCTCTGCAGGTAAGAGTGAAGGTGGTTCAGGTTATATGGCTGAACGGGAGTTGAAGTATGTAGTCACACAGCTCCCACTTGTGGTTGGACAAAATACAACCTCCCCTGTCCAGATCAAGAGAAAAAACCCTGTTGCCCCTCAGCACAACAAACAAATGACAGTGATCTAACAAAATAACACTTGCCATTACTCTTTGTAAATCAGGACTCAAGAGGGAGCCCATTTTGGGAAATAAACCTTAATAAATGTTTCACAATGTGGCCTTTTCGGTTGGCAGGGGCTTGTTGTCAAACAGCATAAACAAATATGACGTAACTGGACTGGTGTAAAGCACGAAAGTAACTTGTCTTTGAATAATGAGTGGTCATGGTCTCGGTTGGTTTGCCGTCAATTGGAGGCAGATGTGGGAGAGAAAGCAACGCATGGGTGGCGTAATCTGGGTCAACCTCACATGGGGAGAGACAAGTGAATCCAAACAGAGGGGTCCTCTCCGAGCATCGCGTGACCTTGTACTGGTGGCCGTTAAGTCATGGTTCATCAGTGTGGCTGCTCCGAACAGCAAAAACAGAGAATACTGGGTGTTGTAAAGAACACGTGGAGGTCAGGACTGAGACTATATTTAGACAGTTTCTTTCTTTTTAATAAAACTCTCCTCAGGTTAATACTAATTTTGAGGATGTGCACTTTAAATTTATAATGTCATTTTATTAAGAAAATAATGGATACATCAGCATACAATGTAAAAAGTGACAATAAATCAGGTAAGTGCAGTTCAAAGTGTTTCAGAGATGACTGACAAGATGATAATAAGACAGAATTAGTAAAAAAAAACTAAAATATAAAAACTAAATAGATTTAACAGGTGTAAGAATATATAGAGTTTAATAAAAAGCTTGACTAGAAACTAGATTAAATAGATTAGGAAGACAAAACAAAATAAAAACAATAATAATAAAGTAACTGATAAAATACATTACCAATACAATTTTACAACTAAATATGATAAAGTGAGTAAATTATAAAAAAGTAAAAAACGTCCAAAAAACAAAGAATGTAAATAAATACTATACCACTGCTGTATACAAACCTAAAACACGGACATCAAATTAAGAATGAAAGAAAAGGAAAGAAAAAATGAAGAAAGAGAGAAAATATATGTAACTGTGCACTAACACTACAAATGTTAACCTTTAGCTGTCTCTATACTGTATAAATATTTGCCATAAAACAGCTCCACATGTATCCTCTAGAAGAAAATAAAAATAAAATAATCCATTACAAGTTCACACTTCTGCTGAAACCATACCATCACACAGTGAATCATATAAACAATAAGCACACCAGCCAATATTTAGACAGTTTCTGAGATGTTTAATTTATGGGCCAAGGGTCATTGACGGAGCAATAAAGCTCGTCCATGACTTCAGCAGCTTCAAAAGCACCGTTCATTCTCACATTTTTTATGAAAAGACACGAAACAGTTGTTATACTAATAATAGCTTTTAGTGTGCCAACACCTGCCTTACAGATGCGGGTGTGGTTAATGAAGAGTTAGGGTGAGTCTAAACAGATGGAATGATAATGATGGGTAATGAATAATATCTGTACGCCATAAACCTCTCTCAGCATGTTCTCGCAGTGTGGTGGGCTTCATTTTCTTGTCTGCTTTGTCCTTCATTTGGAATAAATTGTGTTGTCGATTACTGTCAGACATTATTCACAGGAACAAATTACCTCAGTGTCCGTTTGGAGGAGATTTCTCTGTTGAACATAGTAGCTGTCTGATTGTTAAACATAGTTAAATAGTTTTATCCTAATCTGAATGGAAATGTTTACCAGTTTGGGCTCCAAAACCAAATATTCAATAATTATAAGTTGTTGCTGCAGTTTTAAATGTTTAAAACCATAAAAATCAATTGTGTTTGAATGGTCGTAGGACAAAATGTTTTGTAAAGATCTTCAAAATGCAGAAACACATTTTAGCTTGTAAAAGGATATTTACTGCATTTAAAGCTGCATAAATCCATATTTTTATATAAACTATATTTTTTATATAATCTGTCTGTCTGACTTATTCGTCACATGGCCAGAAACATGGTTACTACAATTACTAGTCACTTCTCTCAAAAGTAATTAAATTGCTTTACGAAGAATTACATGTAAAAGTAAGTTATAGGGAAAGTAACTTTTGCGTTAGTTTTAAATGTCTGCTTCAGTTCTCTTATTAATGCACAAAGCTGTCTGCTTTATTATTTTAATGTTGCTGTGGGATAAGAAGCAGATGTATTGAGTTATTACCAGTCCTGATCACCAGAGGGCAGAAACTAGTAGTGTTCCTACCTTTAATGTACACCTATTGTCTTGGTTAGTAGCCAGGAGGATTTAGTTGAAGAATGTGTACACAGATGTACACATTAACCGAGCTTTGCCACAGTTGTTAGTTAATAAATAATTATATTTGATAAATGGAAAGCAAGCTCACATTGCCTGGACTGTACCGTAAGGGTTGGGTGACAACAATTTACAAGGCAATAATATGTCTGCCAATGTTGTATTTAAATTTGTCCAAAGGCCCCCCAAGTGGCCCATATCTATATTTTATCCAAAGCTAATTGAGATTTACAGCGTTTTTTGCCTTCTTTAATACAAGGTTCAGTAATGTGAAGGTGTCGCTGCAGTTTCTAAAGTTTCTAACTGTAAAATATGATGTTTTTACATTCTTATAGGACAAAGGTTAACTGTGGTAATTACTGTGAAAGACCATGATTCACAGTTTTTCACTCCCCAAAAGTAAAATAAAAGAGGGGTATGATTCATTGTAAAGTGTAATTCATTCAGTCTTATTAATCTATCATTCGTATTGCACACTGCAAGAAGGTATTATTTTCTTTCCAAAAAGCTTCAAGCTCCATTCAAACTGAAGAGTTTCTCAAATAGTGATGCATGATTACCTCTGCCAGCTTCAATTACAATCAGAGCAAAGTTTCAGCATCCAGCTGCAGATCGAGGGTTGGAGGTCCACAATAGAGCTTGTTGCATTTGGCCTGGAAAGAATTGTCAGTTAACTTTTCCTGTTTCTTTTTGCTTTTTGCTTTGCTTGAACTGCTTGTTTGAAAGAATGTTCATGGATCACTGTACATGGGGTCAGTAAAAAGAGCCTTAAAAGTTTCTATTGGCATGAACGAGCATGTCAACAGGAGTTTGGCAGAACAAAACTCTGCACAATTCAGACTCAACCTATGAATCTACATACCCCGGGCTCCATGGTGCACCTGACCTGCAGGAGTTGGAAACGGAGGAGAAGGAGTCCTAGGTTTAACTACTCGTTTTTTTCAGTTTTTGACATCCAGCCATCACTCTCGCTCCCTGTGGGGAGCAGAAAGGTCACAGCGAAGCCTTTATTCTGGCTCAGGATTAGCAACACGCAGTTCTGGCCTCCAGAAGAACTCCTATTCTCTCTGGCACATGTTAAGGCGCTCTATCATCTCTCTCTTTCTCATACTCTCTCATGCTCTCTCTTCCCTACTCTCTCCTGTCAGATCTGTCTTCACAGGGACTTGTAAAATTACCTGGCAAGAACAGCTCAAAGCACTGGACAGGACCGATGTCCCCAGTGTCCCACAAACTTTTACAAACTTTTTTTGTTTCATTAAAATGAAGAGTTCACTGAAAAGAGGTCCATGTTTTTGTGCCAAGGGTCAATTATTACTGATTTTGCTGCAAACTTTCAAGGTGATTCAATACAAATTTATCCACTTCCAAACTTTTCTGAACAAAGGATATTAAATTTAATTTACTAAACATGTTGAAGCCATTGTGGCCCAATGGGTGTGCATTTCTACTTCCTATTCTTGGACAAGACTGCTGCTTCACCATGGTTTCTGACACATACAAAAAAGGTTTGCACTGTGTGGGTAATTGTTTTCACCATGTTCCCTGGCAGGACAACTTGTGAAGACACAAAAGGATGATCAGAGGCTTGTGCTTCAAGAAAACAGTTCCAGCAAGCTTAGTGTGAACTAAATGAATCTGTGATATATACAATCTCAAAAAAACTCATTAAAAAGGATGCACATTGAATTTTTGTGAAATAAAGATTAGCACAATAGCATCAGCAACAGTTTTTTTTATTTTCCCTACATAAACTATATTTTTCCCGTTGTCATTCATGTCCCCCTCTGCAGTGACTTTATCTCCCACCAGGGGGGCCCATCTCACAGTTTGAGAACAACTGCACTGTATTTCATAACAATGGACACAGAAAAATATTATTTTATGAGGTGACCATTAAAGGCCTACTGCTGACATTCATGCAGTGTCCTTCTTCAGAACCATTCACATCATCATGGATGACAGATGTTATAGATGCATGTTGAATGTTGTTATAGATGTTATAATTCACATGTGTTCAGATTTTTAACTCTTACACAGTGTCTATTGTCTCAAGATATATATAAAAGAGTAAATATTTTGTTGCCTTTGTAAAAAAATATTTAGGGCTTTCTTTGCTAAAACAAACAGTGCTGAGAGTGAATCAGAAAAGTAACGTTGTTGTTCAGACAGATAATCAATGAATTGAAATGCTTTGTGCCTAAATAATCTCTGAGCAGTCACACAAATGTGTCCAAACTTCCACTTTACCTACAATAACGTCCTAACACACTCTAGTTTGTAATTCATTGCATAGAACAAAGCTGGGAAAGCCAGGTTAAACTGTGGTGTATTAAAAAGACTGTTCTCCTATTTCAGGTCAGTCATTGTCAGAGTTAAATAAATACCATATTGTGCTGAGTGAGAGCAAAGCCTAAGATGTTCTCCCACATATCACTGAAGCTCCTTCAACGTGAGGTAGAGGGCAGTGTTGTTCTTGTGTAACAGACACAATGAGGCACTCAAATGCGTTGGTATTCTTGTCCACTGGTTCTTGAGCTGTCATCAGGTTCAAACAGGCCTTAAGCAAGTTTAGATTTATATACAGCATTGTGACTGGGTCAGAATTAGCCTGCAGATACTTCCATTAGACAAATAACGTCCATATAGGATACTGGTGAATAAGGAACTAAAGTCCCATGACAACACTTGTTATGCATGTGTTGTAAATCTGCAACTAATGATCTGAAATCTCACAGTGAAAGGGTCTGAAGACATTTACATGTACCTGTCAGAGTAAACTTGATCAGAAGTTAAATGTGTACAGTATACTGCTGAATAAATAAGCAAACTCATACATTTACATACATATAACATAATTACATATCATTTTAGACATGCTATCATGAATTCCAAAACACTGAGTGGATTATTTTGTTGTGAGCCTTTGCAGAGATTAAATGCCAGAGAAATAATTAAAAGACATCTTGTGTGAACAGTGACTACAGGCAATCTGCAGCATTTCCCTCTTTTTACTGCATGTTCTGCACCTAAAAAGTTCTCCCTCTAAATAACTCTAACACAGAAGGGAGTGACTATAGCAGAAACTATAAAATATTTCACAGACAAAGGACAAGAGAATATATCATTATGTTTAATGTCTCTTCTGTTATATAGGCTTAACCTTTCAAATGCATTTTTCAAAAAGGTAAAAACGGCCGTCATTTGATTGCTGTAACATTTTAATGTCACAATCAATCATCAGTTAGATAATTTTTTATTATAGTCATACATCATAATGCTAGCACTTTAAAAATGTGAGGTTTTATTTAAGAGGCATTAGAATGTCATAAAATGTTATATTTTATTGCAGCATTTATAGTTTTGAAATGTTTTAAATTTCATGTCTTTCGCATTGTAAAAGTTTCAAATTTCCCGCAATAAAAATGTGAAAAAGATTTTATTTAAGAGAGATCTTCGCGGTGTGTCATTAAGTAACATTTTGAATGCCATGCTCAGGGGTGAGTTTAAAGAAACAAAACCATTAAAGATGATTATCAGTAATGTCTTTGGCAGTCAGTGCTGTAACAAGCCATGTACGCAGCATCGTGTTTCCTCGGACTTGTTTGGCAGTTGTCTCTCATTTCGTGGTTGCAAAACATCTTTGAGAGAGCCCCCGAGGGAGCCCACGGGTGGATTAGATACATGAGAGAGCCACCCAGGCTTCATCATCACATTATACAACACTCAGCGAGAGACGTCTGGTTCAACTCAATACAAAGTGAAAGTGATGGAGACCATTTTCCTCCCGTCCAGGAGGGATGTTGCATGGAGGAGTAGGGGGTGGTTGGGGGTTGATTGTGGTTAAAGCTCAGCCATGGGAAGAAGAACATGGAAAAATCTTGGAAGTGAAGCATGTCCATCCACAGAGGTGACAAGCAAACTAAACAGGACTTTGGAGGACAGGATGATGATTTTGGAAACCACAATCTGACCCCCCTCCACCCCAATCTTTTATATACAACACACACACAAAGAAAAATAACATGTTACACACACACACATGCACACAAACAGAGAAGGAGTAGGCAGGCACGCTGTAACTCACATTATCAGCAGTGGAGGACGTAGCAGATCTTTTACTTAAATAAAGTAGCAATATGACAATGTAAAAATAAAAGTGCTGCCTTTAAAATTAAAAAAGTAAATGTAAAAATATATATGTATGTATTATCAGCTAAATATAAGGATCAAAGTACTCATTATGCAGAATTAACTTCCAGTGTAGCATTGTAAATTATAGTAATTTATTTAATAATAAACCACCACAATGAATTATTTAAATTCTTGATTTACATGTGTTAAAAGTTTTGTCAGAGGTAATGCACAACAGGGGAGCACAGGTCATTGCATAAATATCAATCAGATTATTATATATTATTTGTGATTTTATATACAATTTCCATATTTATTTCATATTGATGTCAGTCGTAATGTATAAACACATAAGCAGCATTTTAATGTTGGATTAGGAGAGGGTGGAGCTATTGCACTACCTTCTATACTGCTGGGTAGTTTAACAATGTGTCATATAGTATATGGCCAGTATGTGGACACACCCGTCAATATTTTTGGTATAATTTTGGTTGAGTTGGTCTATTTTTCATGGTTTGTGCTCAGCCACTCACCTTCATCCTTTTATCCAAGGCACTTGGGAGGTTGCTGTCTGTCGTTACTTAGCAACCAAAACCTGTGGGCTGCATGAAGATGACGATGGCGTTCCGGTAATTTAGCATTAAGCCTCACTGATTAAACTAACTTAAGTATTTAGAATTCAAAACAAAGATTGATGGATTTCCAGCACCGTAAATCCCTCACACACAAGCTAAATGAGCTAAGGTTAGCTAGCACGTCTAGTTAATAACATAAACAGCGAATAATTATACTCACTAGTTATAACTTCTGAACTTATATATCTCCAGGCACCGTTCTTCCTGTTTGTGTCAAAATAAAATTAACTTGACAGGTTGTACAGCGCTAGTGTATCAGCTGCTCTTTCATCTTCAGCTGGGCTGACCTTTCAACCCAATGTTGTTAGTTCTTGTACAGAAAAGGTCAAGCAAGTCCTGTGGAGTCGATGGGTTAATTCTTGTCACATGACCTGTGGTGCTCTTGCTGCATTTGAAGAAGTTGAGATTCTTCCATCCTAACGTACCCTGCACAATACAAATAGGCGCGCCACGACAACGTACTTTTCAGGTTTGAGTCACACATCTCTATTCAAAATCATGAATTTACACATGCACATAAACAACCCCTAACAATGTTATTTCAGACAACAGTGAGCTTCCAACTTTGTGTCAACAGTTTGTATTTGTCCCTTTCCTGTTTCAACCTGACAATGCCCCCGTGCACAAAGCCAGCTCCATATTAATTGTTTTTCCCCAGTTTGATGTGGAAGAAATTGACTGTCCTGTACAGAGCCCTAACCTCAACCCCATCCAGCACCTTTGGGATGAACTGGAATGCCGACCGTGAGCCAGACCTTATCACACCACACAGCAGTGTCACTGAAGCTCTTGTGGCCGAGTGGGAGCAAATCCCTGCAGCCAGTTTTCCAAAATCTGGTGGAGGCTGTTAGATTATTATCCATTAATGTCCATGTTTTGGAATGAGATGATCAACTATCACATATGGGTGTAATGTTTGGGTGTCAAAATAATGTATTTTATAGGCTCATTATGCAGCATGTTTTTAACTTGACAGTACAATATTGTCTGAAATGTAGTGGAGTACAGATTAAAGTTGCATAAAATGGAAATACTACTTCAGTACAAGTAATTGTCCTGCATTCACATATGCACACCCTACTTATTCAAAGAGGACGCACTCAAACATTACACAATACTACCGGATCAGGACACACACCTTCATCTTCTTTCTCACTTCCACCCTGTCAAATTAACAGTGTGTTCTTGGGAGAGGGAGCAGCAGCAGTGTCGGGCCGACGTTGGAGAGCTTGATTGAAGGGCTTCCGAGAATTCTCTGGCTTTGTTGTGCAGCAGCCGGAGGTAATGGCTTTAGCAGGGGCAGGTACACAAAGCTCCAGTGGCCACAAACCGGAGCTGGACAAACTTTACTGTTGACATCTGGAATTTCTTTCCTCCCCTTCCTTTTTATTTTCTTCCTCTTCTTCTTCCTTTTTTTTCTTCTCCCTTTTTGATTGAGGGCTGACTCAGTCGGTACAGTATCCATCATCGTAAAAGCATCAGCCAGCTAAATTTAGACATTTGTTTTCTTGTGCCTGTTCTGGCTCTGCATATTTTACCACACATGATATCATGCCCTCCACTGCTGTTGGTTTGACCGCACACTGAACCCCTATATGGTTTCACTGGTATATGTATACACAGAGTAATTATCATAATGGAGGCTGTCACTGGCAATTTATCTCACATCATAGATACTTTGTGCCTTATCATACCCTCGTCTGCTGTGGCTTTGACAGGGCAGACAGTGAATTAACCCTAACATTACTCTTGCCTGAAATCCCAAAACTGTAGTGCTCACACGTTGTCATTATACAGCGGATAATGTCACTGGCAATCCATAACATGCTATGGCTTGTCTCAGCTGAATATGCTGCTCTTATAATTTCCACTGCAGTTATAATGTCTGCAATTCAGTACTTTAATACATCTCATATCTCAGAAATTAAAGGTATTTTTCAGCTGGAATCATTATTCATCCTGCTGTTGTGGGTTGGAGTTTGACTAAAGGCCTTTTTGTCCTATTGTTTAGACAGTGTAACATAGTAATACAGATTACATGTAAAAGGATGACAGTTGGTTTTAATTGCCAGTGGTGGACTGAAACGGAGTGGATTTACAAATTTGAGGTACTTTACATTTCATGCTATTTTTTGTACTTTTTACTTCACTTCACACTCTGTTTGGATAGCCTACCTACAAATTATCTAAAGAGTTTATGTGACAATTCATGACCCTAAACAAGAGGTTTTGTGTGCGAAAACAAAACCTTATCCACAGGGGTGTAATATCAGAAAAAAAAAAATTTAACAGTTGAATTTTTAAATCTTAACTAATAAGCTGTTAAAAGGTTGCAAATACAGATAACAGATATCTGTAGTTGGACTATCCAAATTAAGTGTTACTATGAATTGAACCCAAATCAACATTCCATGGTTCCAGCTTCACAAAGGTTAGGATTTGATGCTTTTCCTTTTAATGATTTTGCTTAATTATTTTCTTAATTTATTTTACAAATAAGCACTGTGAAGGTGAGGTGAAGTTAACATTTTAAAAACCAAACAATCAATCAATAATGAAAATAATCTGCTGTAACAGATATGAGATAAAACACATAAATATACTCTAGGTAGGTTTGTGCTTAAAAAATCAAGACACGTAGATAATTATCCACATTTTTCCTCGACTTGGGAAAGACGTAGTGACAAAAATGACTAGTTTTTACAGGAACTTTTCAACAGTATGAAATGTTCTTCATCAGCAGGTGGAGTTTGATCTGTTGACATTCAAGCTCAATTTCCAACGTCAAGCTAGTAAGGGAACCTTTGACTCGGGATAGTTTTGTCAAATCATCTCAGTTAAAAGCAATTTAAAAACATTATATTACCTCACATCATTTTTGATTGATATTTATTATAATTTCACAACTGAATGTATTTAGAAGTGATTCTTTTCAAACTGCATTTTGTATTGATCTTGACATCCCGCATTATGTCCACAATAATGCAATGCATTTGTTCATTTAGGAGAAACACACCCAGAGACACAGTCATATACAAATATAACAAGTCACATACTGTACACACACATAAACAATAAACTCCACAGAAAGGCAAACAGGATGCTACTTTTCAGACAGGACTTCCCTTTTCTCATCCTCTTGAATCCCTCCCTCCATCCTTTGTAAACACAAATCACAGCATCTTAACGTGTTCACTTCTGGTGACACTGCAGGGAAATGATGCATCTGAGGCTGTATGTTCACCCTTTGTGGTTCCTTCCTTTTTTGTGTCTTTATGTCCAGGGATTTTTTTCTTACTTACATGTGGGGTTGGAGGTTCCTTTATGTGTGCCTTTTTGCGTACATGTATGAAAATGCTTATTGTCCATGATACAGGGTGCGGTGTGTAACTGCTCACATGTGTTCTTGCATTCGTCTTCCTTGCGTGTGAACAGCTCCGTTCCTCTGCGCAGCTAAAACTCCCCGCATTGAGCATTAGGGAGCTGGTGCCCCTGTGCCATGGGAGTGTAAACCCCAAAGAGTCTGTTCAGTGATTGAGGAAATGTTTGGCCCAGTGAGTTTGCTCCCTTTTGAGGTGTTTGTTGGCCAAGGCTGATCCTGACAACCCTCCAGGGAGCACGCTCAGTAGGCCTCTTCAAAGACTCCCAGCTCCCAAAGCAGGAAGTCCAGCCCTGCGCTGCTTGGAAACAAGATGAGGCAGACAGGAAGGAAGGTAATCCATGAACACGCAATAGTGCTACTGTCCACACAGCAACACACACACACACACACACGTAACTGCATATCCGATCAGTCCCTCCTGACACCCACAAAAACAGGGGTATTCCTTAGACCTCACAGACTTTTAGCTTGATTTATCTTGTGTTTTGTGGTGTTAAATAGCAAAGGTGATCACAAGCAGCTAAATGATTTGGGTTTCCTGTAGTGTAGCTTTGTGTGTGTGTGTGTGTGTGTGTGTGTGTGTGTGCATGTGTGTGTGCAAATGCTCTAAAGGTCACATCAGAAAGCAGCTTCACCGCAATAGCAACACACGTCCCTGTGGCCAGATTCTTACCTTCTAAAATCTTTCTTTCTAACCTGAAATTTGCTCTGCACTATCAAATATGATGGATGGGAGGTTACCATTTGGAGCCGGATCTATTTATTTATCTCTGGAAAAAGTACAAAAGCACATCAGCTGCACAATGTTGGAAGCAAGTGAATGTATCCGATTGTTCTTCATGGCAATAATGCTGCATCCTGCTGCTAAGCTGTTCCACACAACAGCTACCTTTCAGAAAGATTGATGACTTGCATTTTATGGACTTGAATAAGACAAACAACTGGGATTTAAGGTTAAAAAGTGCTTCTGCATTAAATACATGTATGTGGAAATTATGAAAGCCACTAATCCAATCACTGTCTTAAATAAAAAAAAAACAATAGCACTGGCAGTTTGTCCATAAGGAGATGAACTGACTCTTCAGAGAGTGAAGGTTTGGACTTATTTCCGCTGTTCCAACTTAAAACCACTAGAGAGCAGTCTTCAATTGATTTTCCATGAGTGAAGTATTGGCCCATAGCTGAGCGAGAATGTGACTGGAACAAAAGTCTGATGTTGTTGCCAATGAAATCAGTAGCCTGGCTTCCACAGTCAGCCTGCCCCTGCTCATATTATACAGTATGTGGTAATATTGTGGCAGCAGGGAAATTTGTTTTTGTGGTGTAGTGTCGGTGATGTAAAGATTAGCTGTTTTCATTGTTGTAACATGACCCAACATGGAAGCTGGAGACCTATAATAGAAGACAAGACAGCATGTTTGGGGTCAGTTGACTGAAAATTAAGAAATTTCACTCATCCAGTGCAGTACAAGAAGAACAATTTATTCTCAAAACCACCACAGTTTGTCAAGAGTTCACTCTCAACTCAAGTAGTTCATATATTTATTTACTGTTAACTGTTGTTGTAATGTTAATTTATCTTCACTCAAATAAAACAGTCTTCAGTGTGTTCTTATAGTTTTTCCCAGAGGCTAAGATTGAAAGTGTGATGAAAAATTAGACATAGTAGGCCTATTAGCAAGAAAGACTGCTATATGTGGCTATAATCAATAATTTTATAGTGTCTTTCAGCTCATTGTTTTGGTTTTACAGCGTCCAACTTCACTGTCACCACTCTCATTGGGTTGTTTTCAGCCACAGCAGCCCACTGTACAGTCTGACCAGCACCAACCAGCAGACAGATAATGTTAGCGGCTAGCTGGTGAACATAGTGGTGCAGCTAGCAGTCCTGCAGTGCAGTCCTATGAAAAGGACCATATATTTTCCTCAGGAGTAGGTGGAGAGCAGAATGAACACTGAAAAGTGTCCTGAGATAACTTCTGTTGGCGTTATACAAATAAAATTGAATTGAATTAAATTGAATTGAATTGAACTGAATATCAGACTTGCATTCATCAGGTGGACACAAACATAAGTCCAAATAAATGCTAAGTTGTGCCTCATCTGCCAGATGTGTGACTAGTCAGCTGTTTGCTAACAAGTTACCAACTTTAGGTGATAATGTTTCATGTTGTTTTTACAGCTGGTTTCTAGTTCATCAAAGTGGCCAAAAAATCTGGCTCTGGGTAAAATGAATGTATTAGTTAACTTTCATAAGAAAGAACATCTACACAGACTGAAGTAGTTTGAACTGACCAGCTGATTGACATCAGCTCTCTCAGACCTCCATGCTCTCGCTAGTGTTTGCTTTTAAGAATGATCCAAAGCCTGGAATTTCAGACATATACTGTGATATAAACTGGCGTTAACCTTTAGGATAGTATCTGAAAATCTGACTGTGGAAAACTGATAAACAACTTCACAATGCGAGATGATGAGAGTCCAAAGCCTTAGAGAGCTATAATATTCCCTTACAATAGCAAGAAACTGTTGCCAACACCTGATTCCAATCATATGTGATCATATGTGATTATTAGCACCTGTGGGTGTCCCCCCTCCCTTGCACCCTCACACACACACACACACACACACACGCACACACACAAATGCTGTAATAAATGCAGACAATAGGTTTTCAAGAACAATCAGGAGATATTTTGCAGAATATTCTAAGTATTGGTATAATATTGGAACAAAAATAGTTTATGTGATGGATCGGTCAGTCAGTCAGACATCCAGACACTTTGTATGAATATCTGAGTCAAGTCTTTGCAAAAGAACCATTAGTAAAAATGCTGAGAGCTGTATTATTATAGCCAGGCATTACCTAAAGTGAGCCATAATCACATGTACAGTTGCTTTTTGCTTCAGAGAATGCTCATTATTTGTCTTTTTTTATAGCTACCATTTCTTAATTAACACCAAATTTTCATTTGCTGGTTTGCCCAACATGATGGCTGTGTGGTGATGTCATAGATCTTATGAACTCCTAGAGTTGTTTATGCAAGAGTTGTTCTGATCTGAGGCCAGGTAGTCCTGCTGTTGCCTGTTTTTGCTTAAACTGTTGTAGAAGTATTGATTCAACTGTACATTTTGACTGGTGTTTCTATTATTAAGTCCAATTAATATATATCAAAGAGGCAACAGAAACACCTATCTGTATAATGCAATATAGTTCAACAGCACAGGTATTAATTGTACCTGATAGACTAGCAACTGAGTTTGTATATATATGAATATATGTTCATTTGAATTTTTTGGGGTTGTCTTGTGGTTGGGAAATTTTGGACTTACATTCAGAAACACAACCTCAAATAAATGCTAATGTTGCTCAGTGTTTGCTGGATGTGACTGTTTGCTAACACGTTCACCACAGCAACTTTATAAGGTGATAATATGTCAGTGTTGTGTATACAGTTTGATATGCTGCCCTAGCCAAAAAGATCAGTTAATGTGGCTTTAATTATAACCGAAAAACACTTTTTCATGCTTAGGACCTAAACACCATTCCACTTTGAGAAGTTTTCACAGTCACAAACGCTGGCAGCATCTGTCCCTACTGGCGAAGTAACCTCAAAACTCAGTCCATTTGTCAGACCAGCAGTCCATCACTGAGCCAACACAGCTAATGACTGTAGGTAATACTGTTGGCATGCTTAAGGACAAAAAACACACCATCCATTTCACCCACATCTCTCAATGCCTGAAGTTGTTTGTATAGTCTATTGTGCATTAAAAATTGTTATTGAAACAAGTTGTGCACGAATAACCACTTCCAGCTATTCCGCAGTTTCCTTGTTTACAGTAGACCGCATGAAAGACTATTTATGCAAAAAAAATAAGGAATAGGGTTCTGTTCAGCATAAAACAACACATTTCATTGTACAATATAATGATAAGTTGTGCATGATAGTTTTATATCTATAATAATACATTCTGTGTAAGGCTTTACGTGCCAAGCCTACAATGAGCTCATACACTATGATGCAGTGAGTACAAAGCCTGCAGGAGGGAAAGAAACCAGTAGTCTTGTTTATTGGCTCCTATGTGTCTGTCAGCTGGGCAGCAGACACTATCTCAGTGGCACTGACACAATTGTGGAGTGAATTAACTTGATATCAGGCTACAAAGACCCAAGAGGATTTCACTGAATCTTGGAAATTAACATCTGTTTATTATGTTGCCTTTCATTAAATATCTCTATCCTTCTTCTTTTGTTTTCTACGCTCTCTCTTTTCCCCCATCCCTCCTTCTTATATTCATCCCCCACTCCTCAACCCGGGACAGTAGCAGAGATAAGAGGCTCCCACAGTCCAGTAAGACCCAGGTGAACGTGGGGTCACAGGGGGTCACGCTGTCAGACACAAGAGACTGATGGAGGGCCCTAATCCTGCCAGTGTCACGAAGATGGATCAGATGAAAACACACACTTATGTTCACACACGGTCGCACAAATCAGGCACAAATATTTAGACGTGTGGAGACATGGACATCAACACAGCAACATTTTACACAACCTATATATGTGTGCATACATAAACTCTCTTACTTTCTTTTTCTTTATTTCATACTCTCAATTTCTCTCTCTCACACACACACATTTACACACACACACACAGTGCTAGACTGACAGAGACAGGTTGTCGGCAGGGTGAGGGGAGATGTGAGTCATGTCCAGCTCATTTATCTGCAATCTGTGGTGTGTATGACTGAGCTCGAGTCTGCAGAGTTTCTCAAACAAACTCTCTCTCTTTTAGAAATACAGCTGCAGAAATGCTCTCTCACACATACACATTAAATCTACTGTGTGAAACATTTGGAACACACTAAAAAAGATCTGAAATAACAGAGTGAAGCATCACTGCGTCTTAAAGGATAAGGCTGGTGGTTTTTTTTCTTATTATTTTTAAGTCCCTTAAGAAGAACATCATAAGCAATGCTCTCTGGCTTCCTTGTTTGTGGCTTCCTTGTTTGTGGCACACAGCCTCAAACCCAGTTTTAATTACTGAGCACACAATTCTTTAACAAATATAGTTTCATTTTTATAAAAAGCTGGGCACTTTAGTTTTAGCAAAAGGTACTCAAACTACAGTCAACAGTGTATATGTTTTGCGGACTATTTTTTGCTGGGGATGAATACACATTTGCTACATTAGTGATTATTTACAGCAACAGGATGGTGTATGTGGAATTAAGTTAAAATAAACTACAGTGTGTGTGTTCATGGTAATGAATGGAGTTCTATGGAACAGAGGAATCAAATATATGGCTTTGGATACACAATACTCACAATACTTGTTAGTCGGATCAATTTGTTGTTAGTTTTGGTCTTTTCATGGCATTTGTTAATAATATGAAAGAATATATTTATAAATGTCTTAAAACAGCAAAATCATTCATTCCAACGCAGTCACCTGATAGCTGCACCTGGATTTGCTTGTTCAACACTGACCCACCAATGTGCGCCATTGACCAAAAGGTTAGGCCTCCTTAACAGCATAGCTTATTAGCTTTGTTGCTCTATCAACTTTTATTTAACCTCCTCTGTTCGAGTATAAACTACTTCAAAAAAGATTTTAATTTTTAATTTAATGTCCTGTAAGTGTCCACGCTAGCTGGCTAACTGTATGTTAGCGGGCTTGTTAGAGCAAAAAGCTTTTTTTCTGTCTTCAATACAACTTTATTGAATGGAATAATGTACAATCTGGACATCAAAAGCAGAGCAGAAGGCAGAGTGCAGAAAAAAACAGAAATGTCAGAGCTATTGTGACGAATGCTAGCATGTTTCCTAGCTAGCGGTCATCCTGCCAGCTACAGTAGTTTAACAACTATCCCTGCGAGTAGCCACTATGTCAATATGCCTCTAGAGCCGAATATTTCAAAATCACTCACAGTTTAATTTTTCACTGCCGCTTCACCAGGTCAAAAACTTGCTTAGGACTCTCTTTCACATTCACCAAAATACACCCTTTATCTCTGTCTTTGAGACATGTGCACACACACACACACACACACACACACTCACTGACGTATATTTTCACAGCACACACACAGTCACACACTCTAATTTATACTGACACACAGATGGCCCCTGCTCTGACCACAAATGTAGTGTAACCCCTGCTCCCTACGGTGCGGCCAGGGCTCAGACTGCCAGTAAAAGCGAGGGATGCTTCATGGCTCAACAATTCGCTTGGTAAATGGAAAGGGTTTGGTGCGTGACCTCAAACACTCTCCCTTCTGTCTTTCTTTCTGTATCTGACTTTTTTCTTTCATTTCGTCCTCTCCTTGTGTTGTTGACTTTCACTTAATCTGACTTTTCTCTTGGCCCAGTCCACTTTCTTTCTTTTATTCGCCTTCACAACAGTGGATGCTCCGATCTTTTTTATTTATTTTTCTGTGTCTTGTTTTTATGTAGTCCTACTCTCTTTTTATTGAATGGTTTGGTGGAAACTTAATGCAATGTGTACAAAAGAGATTATATTATATCCTCAGAGAGCGATACAGGGTCATTTAAACTACTTTTTTCTCATATTTCCCTTTTTTCATTCCTTCTCTAATAGCCTCTATCTCTAAATCTTGCCTTCTCTCTTTCTCTCTTCTCGACGGAGGTGTGAACCGCCTCCCCTCCGGTCTGAGAGGTCAGGAGCAAAGTGAGGACACATGAGGAAGGCAAACCTCAGCTCACAAATATGAGGAGTATGAAGAAAACTGTGCATTTGTGTAAAGTGCGGTTCAGTGGGTTTATTGGGTAACGGATATGCTGAAATTGAGTCCAATTTTTGGTTTAGCCAAAAAGGTTTTAATGGTATTAGAGACATTACTTCATTGGGAAGTGGCTTCTATCGTGAGCAGCCTGCAGAGATTAAAGATCAGTGATCAGAAAATTGAATAATTACATCTCTGTTGATCCAAATGCGGTTAATCTACATGTGGCTGCTGTCACACACAGTTGCCTCTGCTGCTTAATATCTCAGCAAGACGGGCTCTACACTGAAACACAACACACATTAAAAAAAAATAGTACAATCCCTCAGTCGCCGTGTTTGCTAAGAGAAAATATTAGCTTGTATTTTTGAAATATGGCCCTGAAATTTCATATTGTGTTTCACTAAAGTGAGAAAACCTCAAGAGGTGTGAGAGCCTGCACAGCCAATATCAAATCCAGTCCTCCTATCACCTCAAAGTTAAAGAAAGTCCAGCCAGGTGGATTTGGGTGTGTAGCATTAATGTGCACACACACACACACACAGAGTCATAAAAACAGAAAGAAAAAAGGACTTTTCAGATTGGAGAGGACAGGCAGGGATCAGGGGTGCAGAGGGAAATGGTTAGGGTTAACTTTCCTCTAAAGGGTGTCAAAAAAGGAACTAAATTGGGTGTCAGAAAGCGCTAAGGAGCTGAAATAAGTCAGGGTCCCTAGCTCTCATGTGGGTGGGTGCTCGCTTTATATTTTACAGACAATGTCCCTTTAAAAAGCCCCACGTCTGGAAAGTCCATTAGATGTGCATATAAAATTTCCCCTGTGATTAATAGTTGATGAGGCAGGGTTGGTTGGAGGGTACTACCAACATGTGGCCGGCAGGGCTCCTCCTCTGCAATCTCACGTTACACTCCATAAACTTGCCACTCTTTCCCACCTATACGTTTAAAAAGGAGGAGGGCTCACTTGTCAAGAATGCCTTAGAAGAGTTGTGAAAACAGCCAGCCCGAGAAGGGGAGTCATGCAGTTGCGGATGCAGCTCTCCCGCCGAGCCACAAGCCAGTCAGATCAGTCAGGGAGAGAGGGTGTGTGAGAGCAAGACAGAAGGAAAGTGTGTGAGAGTGTGTCAGGACCAGAGGCTCCAAAGGACGTCACACGCTCCCAGAGAGAGAGGGAAACACGCTGTCACAGGAAGGCGTCTATCCTTACGCGTACTGGACTGTGGAAGAGTCAACAGCCTCTGACAGAAGTGAGTATTGCTGAGGTGGATGCAGTAAGACGATGATGTGCGTTTAGTCAGCTGAAGTGGATTTTTCTCAAGGCTGAATACAGATTTCCAGTCCTAACTTACTTTCCGAGTTGGGGTGTCCAACTCCTCTACAAGGACAAGACTTGTAATAAGACAATCAAGACTGTGTGAAGTGTTATTGCATCATCATGGATCAGCCAGCCAGCAGCTGCATGCGAAGCGCCCATCCCAGCAGCCCAATCTGGGGTTGCATGAGGAACCCTCACTCAGGGGTCCCAGGAGCCAATCTGCAGTCGCCCTACCAGCAGGCCCCTTTCTCCCTCCACCAGAAGCCCGAGTTCCTGGCCTACACAGACTTCACCAGCTCCTGCCTGGTGCCGACTGCGCCTCACGCAGCCTACCCGCGCGACGATAGACTGTACCAAGAGAGCCAGGGTGGTTACCAGAGAGCCGAGTGGCAGTTCAACCCCTGTGAGACACGGGTGAGAGCGCCCGAGGCCTGCCCGCCCGTCGTAGCCCCTGTAGTAGTAGGTGGCGGGCCTGACCTGGACAGTGTAGGGGGAGACAGGCTGCCAGGGGCCGTGCCCGGGTGCCTGGAGGGAGAGTACTCACCACAGAGCGTGGCTTCGGCTGACTCAGACAAGAAGAGCTCCAGCAAGAGGAAGAGAGATGTCACAGGTGAGTCAGGGTGCACTGGGAGAGATGGGAGTCAGCTGGGGAGTGTTGGTTTATGGGGAAATAGGAGCATCCAAAAACTCCCCACAGGAGGCTTAGAAAAGGAAAACATACAGTGATAAAATGCACATTTGGGAGTATTAAAAATGATAGTGGACATTCCTCTTTTTCTACTGTACACTGGTGTATAATGGTGGTGGAAATATAAAAAAGATGAGGAGGAAACATGGAAATGTGCCAGGGAAGCAGCACAACTCTTGATCTGGCAAAGAATAAAAGTGAAAAACTGATAGTATGCCAGTGTTTTTGTCAAACCTCTGCGCACAGGTGTAAAATAATGCATTACCATTGTTGCTCTGTTTGAAGCTGGGCAAAAGTTAAAAATGTCAAGGTTAAGAATTTCTTCCCTGCCTTGTATCACAGCTGGCAATGACACAAATTCCCTCTCTATTTCCTCACCAAATTGGTCTTAAAGCAGCACTCTCACCAGATCGCTATGCGAAAGGTGAGTAGGTGACACGACTTTTGTGTTCAAGACACACACTTTAAGTAGCAGTTGCATCCTCTGATTGTTCAGGGGCTTTCAAAAGGCTGAAATGATTAATGGGACATGTGAACGTTTCATTGCGGTCCTGTATCCGTTGGAAATAGACTATTGTTTTATAACTGTATGACCACATTCAAGATGATGGTTAAAAATGACATCAGGCTTCTGTGGGGAAAAGTGCTTTGAGGCATCACAGGTGCTTCTTACTGTATTTATTATTTAATAGAGATTTATAAGTGAATTTTTGAAATAAATTAATACACAGTCCGGCTGTAGTTACTTGTGGATCAGCAAATTATTGTTAATTTTAGAACTTTTTCACCAAAAGTTATATAAAAAAAAAAGAGGACAATATAAAAATACATTTTATTGTGTTTTCAAACAGTGTCATAGAACACCAAAAAATAAGATAATATTTATATTATATGTTATTTTTCAGCCATGCCCTCTGTTAAAATAGCTTTCTGCCACAAAAGAATGAGTTGATGTATCCACACATATCCTTGCTCGCACATATGCTTAGAGTCATGTTGTGAGCATTGAAATACTATCATTGTATGCTTTTGGATTACAGTGCCCTCCGATCATATTTCACACTTGCTAATAGGAAGCAAAAGTAACTGATATCCATGACGGACTAATTCCTAAAAGTTAACGTGAACAACGAGAGCAACGGGCTAAAGGAAATGTTTATGTTTTAAACTGAATCTAAAGGTGTAAAAGTTTTAATGTGCAGAATTTCACACCGGCAGAATGAAAATAAAACCACGTCCAACACATCTGGAACATTCACATTTCATCTGTGAAAACCGTTCAGCCTGTTTACTTTGTTTCCCTCACACAGATGATGATATATGCAATGAGACTGGCGTTTGCACAGCTACACCTAATAAGAAATTTACAATAAATACTGGACATTTAGAGAAATGAATATAAAATAAAAGAAGAAAATATTTTTTTTGAATGCATTTTTTTTTTTACATACTTTAAATTAAATTTGGTTAGTATTTACAAATGTTAATGTTTACTTTAATACATTTGTGCTTGATGGGCGGAGTTTGCTCCATCATATAGTAACACCTCAGATATTGTCATAATTATACAGCAGTATGACTGAACTTCTAGTGCTTCATTGCATATATGATTATTAAGAGCATGATTAATTATTTAGAAAAACTACATGACCAATGTCTGCAACAGCCTAATTGAAGAGGATGGTGGGGGAGTACAGACCCCCTCTCTTTTCCCTCCCTTTCTTACCTTATTGTAACCTCCACTCACTACACTGAAAACATGCCAGACCACGTCTGGTAAAATCGCTTTGCCTGTGAGCCCACTTTTTACATTCTTATCCATTGACATTTTCCTGTCGTTAAGCCGTAACACAATCTCCCACTGAGTGCATGCAACATGTCTGACCACTACATCAGTTCTTGGTTTCAGAAAAGAGCCATTCAGTCTTGTATTGACTAGCTGGTAGAAGAGCATATATTAGGAAAATGTCCTGAAGGCATTCACATTACAGACAGAGCTGCTATACAGTCTGCTGTGTATTTTTACAGATATGGAAATGTGGTGCACTTTAAGTGATGTTTCCAAAACCATAAACTCCAACTGGTATCTGATATTGAATTTAATCCAGAGTCTGACCAACAATTCTGTCTGTGCGGCACAATATATAACAGGGACGGTGATATATTGTATATTACGTTGGTATACTCTGGAATTTCTTTAAGTTTAAGGACAAAACAAATTTAATATTATCATATTGTATTTATTTATTATATGTACATTTTATGATTATAAAATAGACATTTATTTAACAGAATATAAATACTTAATGAATGGATTATAACACACTAAAATAAACAGCAAATATATGGACATTTATAACTCCTCTTATCAAGCATTCAAAGCTGTGCATAAACCCTAACCCTAACCCTAACCCCTTAATGAATGCATAATAACATAGATACATAATTATGCATATGACAGTATGTTCTAAAGCATTTATTAGATGGGTAATGTATGCTTGATAACATAAATTATATACAATTATGTTAACTAAACAGTTAGCAGTAGGTTTGAAGACAATTCATTATATATAATTGTTTGTTATAAGCATAAATTACCTGTACCTGTATTCATTATTTAACACTTAAAAATATCCATTAGAAATACATTAAACAGTGTTATAAACCATTTATTAACTGATTACTGCTTCAAATAGTGAAAGAGGTTCAAATAAAGTTTAAAACATCCTCACTCATTGAGAAATCCTGGCTCCTACTGTAACACACGCAAATGGTGCGATCAATCACACATGTAGTTTTCACCCAGGGTTTTTGCTTTTAAACAATCACACATTTACAGCAGCTTTAATTCAGTCCTGATGAAGACAAACTACTTCAGCACCATCCACCCAAAAAAAAACACCAAATGCTGTTTGTCTTTGGGACCCTGCTGGGTGCAGAAGCCTTCTCCCTGCGAGTTTACGGTGTCTGGCTGTGCTGGATATTTATTGGGGGCCTGTTTAGTGAAAACCAGTATGTGTCCTGCCAGGTGTTCAGTCTTACTAAACCTGCTTGACACAGCTCCAGACCAGACCTGACGAGGCCAGGCAGTGTACTCTGGGCAGCGCGTCATTAATGACACTTCAACAACAATGAGAAGATTTTTTTGGCATGGCACATGGGTACTTAGGCACACACACCAGGCGTTTGCACACGTAGACAGGTATGCACTACACATGTCCACAAACACACACACATTTGTCCTGGTTTGCCCAGTCACATCTGGCCCAGGTACTGCAGTCCATTTTCACATTCTGGCCCGCTGCTCTGGCAAGCACAGAGCAGAACTTCTCACTTTGACAAATTAGAACCATTTTCTAGAGATTACATCAGCTGCTTGTGTCGCTACCAATGTTCAATTATTACCCAAAGTCTTTCCCCTTAATGCGCAAGAGAGGTTTTACTGAAAGTTAGCTTTCATTTTTATTTATCCTGGTAAATGAGGTTTACAATTCTACAATTTCCTAGGAAATATGAAGGCAGAGAACTCTATAAATCTTAGCAATAAATTGCAAAACTCTTGTCTTAAGAGAGCTTGGATAATGACGCTGTTTGTTCTTAGTTTTAATACTGAAACTGATAGTGTAGTTCAAACCACATTTACTGGTAGCCCTTACAACTGACCGCCACATTCATATAGATATCTCTGTCTTTTTCCTGATGTATATGCTGTCATGTACAATGAGTTAATGTGAATCTCCCCTCAAGTGCTCCGGAGGGAAATCTTCTGACACACACACACACACACACCCACGTAGCACTCAGACCTGGACACATCCGCACCTTTGTTCTTTTGTTAGAGGCTTTAACGATGTTCCGCTGCATTCCTCTCCTAACTCAGTCCCTCTGTGGCTGGTTTGGTGGCCCCTGCCCTGTGCCGATATGCTCTCACACTCACTGAATGAATGTTCAAATGCATATGTTTGTACGTCAGTGAACATACACATAAACAGACAAATAAGGGCAGAAGGTATAAACATGCATGCACACTCACAGAAATGTAAATGCATTACTCATTGCACACGCGCTGCAGGTGAACAGGACTCATGAGCTCAGGTCAGGGTGGTCTCTTTTTAAAGTGCTGGTTTTGGTGTTTACTATATGAGGGGCCTCCCACTAAAGAGTCTTTGGAGTTGTGGTTTGTTGGTTGGCAAGGTCCTTAAGGTCTGTTTAATAGTCAACTAGAGGCTGCACACAAAATGACTGGATAGCTAATTCAAATCAGATTAGCTGTGAATAAAATTAAAATAGAAGGGTCTGTTGGTCAAGTGGTAGACCCCTTATATTGAAAGATTAAGAGGACAACCTTTGACTAGGATTAAAATGGATTTTATCCATCTTAAAAACATGTCCCCCTATTTAAATTAAATGTTATGCAGAATATATACAAACCTTTCTCTAAAATAAAGCTAAGCAGGCACACACACCTCAAACTGCATAAAATACATTCCCTTTCTGTTTCCCTTTCAGATATCCAGGAGTCCAGTTTTAAGGTGGACTCCAGCTGCAAGGCCCGGAAAGAGCGCACAGCGTTCACCAAGGAGCAGCTGAGAGAGCTGGAAGCTGAGTTCACTCACCATAACTACCTGACCAGGCTCCGCCGCTACGAGATCGCCGTCAACCTGGACCTCACAGAGAGACAGGTACACCAGCCTTTCCCTCACATATGGTCTCCCAAAGGGCAGAAATATAGTAATTACGTTATTATCACGCCATATTTACCTCTCTACTATTCATTATTCAAATATAATGAATATGATTTTGTTTTCTGTCTTATTTCTTAAGAGTCATAGTATGTCACTCACTTATGTAAAAACAAATATTTTTCGTTCAATACAAGAATCCTCCAAAAAATACAAAATGTAGTAGAAAAGTTTATTTTATAAATACTAAAAGATATGGAAAGACGTGTTACCAAAATTAAATATTTCTTGAAGTCCAATTACTTTTTTGCTCTTCCTACTGCAATCGTTTGCCCTTGTCATTAAGACTTTACAAAAAACAGAAAAATAAAATCAGCTGAAACACCTTAATAACTCAAATGGTTTGATTTCAAAGGGCATAAAATAGAAAACAAAATAAGAAAGGGGTCAAATTTGACAAAATAAATAAAACAAATGAATATTCCAACAAGGTAATCATCACATATTTGAAGTGGACAGTATTCTATATGTCCTTCTACTATATAAAAATAATATTACTAATAATGATGTAATGATAATGCATACACACAGTTTGATAATAATGATAATGAACTGTTTCTTTTCCACAATATTTTTCATCCTGTGGTTCGAGCAGAATGTCATGCAGCTTTAATGAGTGGGCGGCAGCTCCAGACTTGATGAAATCGGGCGAACATGTGTCGATGCTGTTGGATAAAACCCCAGTCTGCCTGTCAGGCACAGTGTCCCAGCTCCTCCTAATGAGGCCACGGTGCCACAGTGACCACACATACTGCCGTCTGCTCCTAAATCTATTTCCCAGACCTCTGAAACACACACACACACTCACTTGTGCAGACACACAGACTCACACAGCCAGGTTCCATCTTCACTCAGTGGTCCCACTGCAACTCTTTGGCTTTTTCCAACTCATCCTACATGCTCTGGCATTATGCCGTCCTTTCAATCAGTCACGATGAGCAGAAAAACTCGGAGACGAAGAGGCTACAGTATGTGGGAACAGATTCATCTGAATCCCAGAGTTGCAGGAGGGAACGCTTAGTGGGATGTGCAGAGGTCACCCAAAACTTCCTTGACCTTAAATTCTCCACTGAGAAGAGAAATAGAACATTGAGCTGCTGTAGTCATCTTAAAATTTTCATTTAGTTTAACACATAATCTTAGTTTTTAACCTGTAGCCATGACTCTTCAAAATATCAACTTTTCAGAAAGAAAAAGAGCTTGGAGTTTAGTGTCATTGCACAATACAACAGGTATAAATGAGTTGCGTTAGTTTAAAAGATAAGGCTGGGGATATTACCATCAAATTACAACAATTCATCACGCTAACAACCATATCTAAAGCCTGGTACATCTTATTCCTGTGAATGAGCTACACTTTTGCACTGGGTCACATGTCCCTTCACTACTGAACTTTGATCCTGTAGTTTCAATCAATCGCACATACAACATCCTGCTGCCGGAAATATTAACTAGTGCTCCAAATGTGAATTAATCTGCAGCTGAAAATAGTCCACAACATGTGCACTATTTACTCCTGTTTTAGTAACGTTTGCGAAAAAACTACGCAAACCCAGCTGTTTTAGATAATTACTGAGTACTTTTTTTAATAAACCATTTATTAGTGACCCATTGTTAAAGATTTAAGTCTGTAGGAATGAACCAACTGAGAGCCACATACAGGGTAGCGCAGCTGGGAGCTGTTGACAGACAAACACATTGTTGGTTTTGGTCTTTTCGTGGGATTTGTTGACCATAAGAAAAATACAGAATAACACCAACCTTATACTGTAAAAACGAGGAGACCGTTCATATCACTTATACTGTTATATTAAGAATGACTTAAGTATGACACAAGCCCCAGATCTAATTTGACATTAAGTCTTGTATCAGTATGGAATTAATGTATTATATTTATTTGGGCTGGCTTGTCTGAGTGATAGAAGGGTGAATATTTTCAATCACATTTACAAATGTTCACCCCTCAGTCATTTTCCTGCCACAATTTCCCTGTAATTCTACAGAGTCTCAGGAAGTGTATGTTTTTGCTGCTATTCCTGATCGGACAGTTAAAGCATGATATCATTCTCATTTGAGAACAGTGCAATGACACAGATGATCACTATCCATTCTGAGAGTACATCCTGTGTAGGCTGACATCCTGACAGTTGACTCTTTTGACCTACTGTCTATACGATACTCTCTGCCTGCTTTTGCACAGATTTCTGAGCCAGAACTGAATGCTTTGTACTGACAATTCATGCTCCTTGCAAGGCCAACGCAAACCGAGCCAATTTATATACTGCGCTGGGAGATTTGTGGGGGATTATTTGTCTATTTTTCTGCTGACCATGTTGTAAATTTTGCTAAAAATTGCAAAACAGAGAGAAAAGCCACAGTGATCCTGTTACGAGTTCAAATTCGGTGAAAAAAAAAAACATTCTGTACTGAGTCTGTGTGAATGTTATCTAATATAGATACTTCTTGTTTTAACTGCTTGGGCTGAGTACTTAATTTTAAGTATTAATTGTTACATACTAGTACAGCTGCATTTAATGATTTTTTCCATTTATTGATCTGATTATTATATAATTTTTTTTGCTTAATGGTTTAGTCCAATGATTTTCAAGGTTTTTTCTGGCGTGCCTCTCTTCAGTAGCCGAAAAATATATACATCACATCCCCACTGTCCCACAATTGTTATCAATTATGAACAGTGATAGGGGTGCCAAAACTAATAAAAAAGGACCCATGTTGAATTTTAGTGAAATAAAGATCAGCAAACTCTTCTTTATTTTCCCAACACAAATCATATTTATTAAACTTTGTTCCACTCCACATATTTTTCCCCTGGTCATCCACGCCCACATGCAGTGGCTACTGCCCCACCAGTGGGACCCACCCTGCAGTCTGGGAACCATGATTTAGTCTATAAAATGTCAGAATTTTTCAGAAAAGTGATGTCTTCAAATTTCTTGTTTTGTTTCACCAACAGTCAAGATATTACATTTTACTATCATAGAAAACCAGCAAATATTTGTTTTTCAGAGACTACAACCAGTAGATTTTGTTTTCTTTTGCTGAAAAGTTATTTATGATGAATTTATCAAAATAGGTGCTGATTAATTTTTTGTTTATCCACTAATCAATCATTCGACAACACTAAATTATTGCAAAGGGAAAACACCAAGAGGCAATTTGTCTGAAGCAGATTCATCTCAAATTTACCTCAACGACTGTGTCCATGTATGCTGATGACACTGCATAAAACCTTTAAACGCAATTCTTTATGAAAAATCAGCATTAATATGTATTCTAATGTAACATTTCCTATATGTCTCTACAACAGGTGAAAGTGTGGTTTCAGAACAGGAGGATGAAGTGGAAGAGAGTGAAGGGAGGACAGTCTTCCTCGCCCAACGACCTGGAAAATGACGACATAGACTCCGCTGCCTCGCCCAGCTCTGAATGAACAAAGCGGTCAACATTATGAAAAGGAGATGCCAATCACCTTGACACAGAGAGACTGGAGTCAACTGGACACCAATGCAGCATAATGCAACCTTCACTCATTGCTTTGGAAAGCTACAGGAATGAAACAGGACTCTTTTTAATTCCCTGGAAGAAATCACTGAGCATCTCCTTTGCTGTTGTAAATAGTTGATTTATGTCCATAATGAACTGCAGTTTGATACACTATTGTTAAATACTTGTTGCATTGACTGTTTAAATATTAGAGATGATACTTATGGTCATTGTAGATCAGTGACAAAGTCCAGACAGCAGCTTTGAGGCCAGTGATGACATATCAAACCGTGATGTGATTGTGTTTGAGTGCATCCCCTTTTGTTCCAGTATTGTAATCATGGCCTTTGACGCTTGACTACAACCACCTGGGAAAACTCAGACTGCACAAGTGTTGCCAAGCCATAAGTGCCTCCGAATCAGATGGGGTTTTTTTCATTTGTCAGTTTCTTTTTTCCTAGAATATTGTTTTTTTCTGTCAAGCATTTTTTTTACTATTCTTTTTATACATGTTGAATGTTATTGATAAAATACAGATGTTGCCTGTTTCTGCAAATAGAATAAATCATCTGCTGCAAAATGGGGAAAATATCTTTATAATTTCTTCCACCCGCAACAATTGAGTTATAATTGGACAGTAGGTCGATCTGTATTCTTGGCTTATGTTTTTATCACGTGTGGATCTTTTGGTCAGACATTACAATTGCTAAGACTTGAAAACAAAATGATAACTGAGGAGAAATTTGCTCCTATTTGCTTTTGATGTTGGCAGCTGACAGCAAAGGTAATAAATCATGTGTGTGCTTGCATCTCCATTTAAGCATGCAAGTATTTTCGCCTGGTTCCAGAGATATGTCGCCCATATCTCAGATTCTTTTCTAAGCTATTCAAACAGGTCAGTGTTCATTGATAGCTGTTTCTCTGGTTGGAAAAAACAACCAACCAATCATTTACAGGTATGATAAAGAATGGTAACATCATCTTTTTGCCAAAGCCACAAGAATGGCATCAAAACAATTCCATAATAAAGGAAACGAGAGAGGATGTGATTGGTGCAGCTAAATTGCCAATATTTTTTATTTTATTATTATTATATTATTTTAACAGTAAAGCTGCACTAAACAATATTTTCACATAAACAATAAATCAAATGCCTATGTAATGAAAAAGGTGTCACTTGTAGTGATGACCCTCAGAGAATTATCACCTGACTTTGCTGTACTGAGCGTTTTAGCATCTTTCAGCTCAATGTTTTGGCTTAGTGACTCACAACTCACTCAACATCAGCCTTGTTTTTAGTAGATGCAGGCAGCTGTTTTCAGCAAAAAACAGAACCAAACAGCACACAGACTGCAACTAGCTGGTAAACACAGTGGAGCAGTTAGCAGCTAAAGAGCTATTTCCCTCAGGGGTTAATGAAGACGACTCGATTCGTCAGGTCACCAGAAACACAACTCCAGATGAATGCTAATGTTGCTCCGCGTCTGCTGGATGTATAAATAGGCAACTGTTTGCTAACATGTCTGTAATATGAACTTTATAAGGAGATAATATGTCAATGTTGTGTTCACAGCTTGGTATAAGTTATACCACTTTAAGTTGGCTGCTTTTAGCAACTGCCACCACAGCTTCTGTATTGACTAAAAATGACATGGCATGAGTGGGGCTGAATACATCACTTGCTGCTAATTGGTAAGGACAAAATAACCCCCTCCAAATATATAAGACATCATGAACATGATGTCAGACTGGATAATAACATGAAAACAAATCCGCTACAGGCTAAAAGCTTCTATGCTCATGTGCACATTTGTGTGCATGCACCTCATGGGCATCAGTTAGACTGTCCCAGGGCACACACTTAAGTGAAATGTGTATGGGGGTAACAGCTACAAAATCGTATCAGGAGGGATTACGCAGCCCTTATGTGTAATATAGGTGTTCAGTGAGAGCCCCTGCAACAGAGCAAGCTTTACACAAAATCCCTTCTGATGATGGCATAATTATCTTCATTAATATCGCACGTGGAGGTCGGATATCCCTGAGGTCATATCGGAAAAGGCTCTCATCAACGGCCACCTAGATCCTGTCTATAGCACCATAATCCTTAAGAATGTTTTCATAATGGCAAGTGGTCGCCTTCAGACCCAATGCAGATCACTGTGATTAATCTGAGGTGACCTAACAAGCACTGACAGAGCTATAAGTAGATTTGAGTGTGTGTGTGTTTGAACAGGAACATTCACTTTTGCACACCATCACTGTCATTCCAGTCAGCTCACAAAGGGCCATTAACCTGACAAGGTGGAGTCAAGCTCCAAAAGCTAAAGTATTTGGCCCCCGCACACTATTTTCAACGGAAGCATCTGGATGGGGCCAATTTGATCTCAACCTGAGTGGAACCTAGACAAACCCACGCACGGGGCCCCCAGGACCAGAGGAGAAAAAAAAGAAAAAAGAAAAAAGCTTGCTGGCTGACCACTTGCGTATGATGGAAAAGGGAAATAATAGGTGGGTATGGGTGAAAAGACGGCTTCTCAAGTACAGGATGTTGTTGTAGCAGGTAGCCAGTCATCCAATTTCCTGCTTCCCAAAGAAAACAAGAGCTTGAGCATAGGAGTCCCCAGACTTACAATGGTGGGCCTATGCTCATACTCCGGCCAACCAAACAAAGCCTTCAGAGGTTACTGCCCTTTCTGCTGGTCTGCAGGGACTGGAGTTGGCGGGAGGGTGGGATGGTTGTTCCACACACACACACACAGAGTCGGGGTCAAGTGTTACTGTACGTCTGACCCCTCTGGGCCCCTGCTGCAGCTGCTGGGGGTGGAATAACTCCAAGTCGATCCTGTGCACATTTCCCCCCTCACTCAGCCTCTATTAGGGTCTATTATTGTATTAGTGGTAATAGTAGTCAAAATAAACCATGTCCAATTGTAATGATAGTATTAATATCAGCAGTGTAAACTAATGAAACTGGAATGTTGTTCTTTCACCATAGAGGTTGCTTTTAAAGGCACAGGGGTGGTCAAATTTATGGATTAGATTTAATTGGTGGTATTGTGATTGTGGGATGTTCGACCATGCCAAAACACCCAAGAAGAAAGAAAATGTGGGTTCCCCTTTCAGATTTCTTACCCTGCCAACAGCTTTGAACACCTTGTTCTGTTTTTGTTGATTTAGGATAAGTTGACTTGATGTAGAAGTACAAGTTTAGTTAACACATTTCTAAGAATATCAGTCTCCATCACTGAACGAGTTGACAGTCACACAGAATTTAAGGCTGTGGCAGCCACCAAAAATACAGATGGATTTGGTCCCAGCAATATCTCCTGAGCCGTGATTATAAAAGCAGATTTAGCTGCAGGAAAAATTCTTGAAATAACTCCTCTTCTTTGAATACAACCGTCTCTGTGGGCAAAGAGCAATAAGAAAACACTCGTCAGAGTTTTGAAGCAGTCGGTGACTTCACCCTCAGCACTCAACAGCAATATTCTTAAAACAGGCTTTCAGCATACGGAAGGTATTGCTACTAAAAGCACAGATTACCAGAGAATTGAGCCAAATGCTCGATTTTAAGTGAGCAGGCTCTCAAGTAGACCACGTCACCAGCACAACGCTAAATATGTTGCTTTTGTGGACAAAGGCAACTTGCGGTTACATTCGCAGCTGCACTACACCGTTTCCATTTTTAAAACATTTCCAGTTGTGAATCATTCATCTGGATAGAGCAGTATTAACGAAAAGTGCGGTATGCCTACAGTTAACCTCAAAGTATTCAAAAATATTGTAGCTGACACGATGGTCTATATACAGGTAGTTACTGGAGTGAACTATAATTCATGTTGCTATATTTAATCCAAACATCCAAATGCATCATTAGTAAAAAAAAAAAAAAAAAAGGTTAAATGAGTTTTTAAACATTTCATGTAACATGTATTATAACTCTCATCAACATTTTTCCTTTTTTATGTGCACTGTACTACTACTACTACTACATATTCTAACAGTCAATAGTACTATTATTTTAGTTTAAAAACCACTAGGTTTCCGATCACTAGGTTTTCCTTTAAGAAATACATTCTCATTGTGAAACCAAGTCAGAATACTGTTGCAGTGTGAGTATGTGTGAGTATTTTATCCAATATTTCTTTATATTTTGCTGAAACTCCACCATGAATAGTTAATATAGCAGTCCATATTTGCAGCACTAATCTAATGGATATGAGTTATGACTGTGAAAAAGGATGTCAATTTTGACTTTTAATTGAACTGAACAAAAAAAGGTAACTGGATGTTGCATATTGTTAAGGTTATTTGTTATTTGTTTATATTTTATATTTCCATTTCTTTTCCGCTTTTTATGAGTTCACTCAACAGTCTTAGAAATTTAGAAACATTAGTTTGTGGATCTAAACTAATTTGAACACAACATTTTTAGTTGACAGAAAATAAAAATGTATTAATTAAAGTTGCCTTTAAATGATTTCTCAACTTTTGTGTGGTAACTGAAAGGAAAATTGGAAAGCGAAAGCCAAGGGTTGCTGCGTCATCAGCTTTACTTGATCCTTTAATGTCTATAGTAGATGTTGTGCACCTTCACCTGCTCTCCCGCTAACACAGTGCACCGTGCATTTATTTTGAAAACCCAGTACTTTGCTCTCTGCTCCAGCAGCTCTTGGCGGGAAAGATGTTGATGGATTGCCGGAGGTGTGAAGGTCAGCTCTACAAGAGGCAACCGTAGAAATTAAAGCATGTCCTTCTCCTACTGGGCCTTGCGCTGTGCTCCATGAGCTCCATCTGCACATTGTTATTGTGTACTGAGACGGCAGCTCGTTGGTCACATCAAAGAGTCCCTCCACAAAATCTGACATGGGAGGACACTGCTGTGAAGACGTGGGATAGTGAGAGTTAAGATAACATCATAATGGGATAATATTGTAGGGCTGGGTGTTTGAAGGGGGGTCAAAAGGGTAGGTGCGTGCAAGGATTGTATTTAACTTTGTGCTTAGGTGGCTTACAGAACTAAAATCACTAATATTCAGAATGAAATAGAATAATTACATTTATATTCTGGTGCATTATTATCTTTGACAGACTCGTCCAACGTGACCTCAAGACAAACATCTTTAGACTCTGTCTCTTGTTAATTCTCATCTTTTTAAATCTGACAGTAAGAGTCTGTCATGAACATGTCTATCTCACCTTGCCGGTGCCTGCATAAGACCAAAGTACACTGGGTTTTGTCAAATGAAATGGACCCAGGAGAAACTTAATGTAACAAGACTGTTCTCTTGTCTTCCTGGCCCTCTGCTCTGCTCTGCCCTCCTCTCTGTGATCCGTCATCCAGTTACTTGCAAAGTGGCTTGGAAGCAGTGGACACACAGCCTCTCTTTCTTTTCATCCTTATTGTTATTTTAGGCCACCTGCAAATCTGTTTCTCTGTTTCAGCATTCTCTGTTTTGTGTGTCTGTTTTCAGCCTCTCACACATGCAAGACAGAAACCACCAAACAGCAAGAAAGGGAGGAGGAAATATGTGATCTCTTCCGCACATCCTCCCAAGACGACCGTTGTGTTGAAGGAGGCATACAAGGAGCGTGTGTTTGCATGTGTGTCACGCAGAGTGAACATGTTTGCATGTGTGTGAGCTTGCGTGTCAGTCTGTGTACCTGTGGGTAAGTGAACAAGCCTGGCGAGTTAGCCCCGTGTGTAGTCAGTCAGGGGTAGTCAGCACTGGACACTCATGCAGCCCACCTCTGCTCATCCTTCCCCCCCAAGCCTCTCGTCTCCGGTGATTAGTGACTCCTGCAGGAGTTATAAATCTTCAATTTCCATTGCACAATCAGTCAAGACGGGCCAAAGTTGAGGAGCTGCACAACATTAAATTATCTGAGACTTCCTACAAAGTCTCCTTTGGATGTTGCGTTTTAAGCAAAGTGGATACCAGAACCACAGGCCATGGGATTCTGGTCTATGGCTCCCTCTGGTTGGTACTTCTGACCTGCTGTGTCCTGCCTGGTGTGGAGCCAGGAAATCCAGCAGCAGTTTGACTCTGCAAATCATCACACAGAGGACCACTCAATCACACTGTTTGCTGAGCAAAGTGAACATAGAAGGCCTTGTTCACCAAAAAGTGCACAGCAAGTACACACAGCATGAAGGTTGGAGAGCAAGGCATAACTGTCTGGCCCAACAAAACCAGTGAAAAACAATCATACATCGCAAAGTCCACATTAGAGTTTCTAAGACTGCAGGACACATTTGGTCTTTTCTTCGGTCCTCATACCTGAACAAAAATTGGTAATTTGTCAGTGAAAGTGCATTCCAAATAGACTAGACAGCGTTTAATGATCTGCTACTTCTTTAGTTGCTTGGTTAAGTTTAGAGATCGATCACATTCATAGAAAATCAACATTGACTGGTCTGAGGTCTTGATTTGTGTGAAAAGTGGCAAAGTGACTGCATATAAAGTCAATACAAGGATGTGTGTGGGCACTAACAGATATTTTTGCCATGAGTGGAGTCAACTAAGGCAAAGACGAGTCCACGTTAGATTAAAACTCAAGTTAAAACTTGTCTCTCAAGACAATGAAAAAAGGACACTGGAGGAAATAATCTGTAGTTCCTGGTGAACATACACAGGCAGGCTCCATAGAAACGGTTGGAGCACATGTTGCTAGCTAGCTACAGCTAACGTCAGTATATTGGCTGTTTGGGCTTGGATTTATAAAGATGGATGGATGCCACATTCCAAAATGGTGCCCCATTAATTCCAATAGAAGTTCCTCAATATATTCAAAAAATGTTTTTCTGGCTTCCAGGCAAAATAAATGGGGCGCCATCTTGGAATGTGGCAGGGCTTTTATTCTCTGGCCAAGCCGGGTTGACAGCATTAATTTTAGAGACTCCTCGAAGCATGGCCAGCTCCTTGCAAATCAATGGCATGTGGTACTTTACTGACGTTCTATACTTTCTAAAATGTGATCAAAATTAATCAAAACCTGATCATATTTTTTACAGCCATTTCTTTTATAATGATTGTGTCTGGCACGTGATTCTAAAATACCAAGAGTGGCCACTATGCCAAAATTGTCTCACAGCCCAGAGCTGTTCCTGGGGGTTTGGTTAGAGGTGAATAAACACGGACTGCAAAAACACATATAAGATTTGCCTATATATCGAGAGTGCACAGTTTTATTCACCAAAGGAGGGCACTTGTCAGGGTTGTTTTCAGGATTTAAACAAATGACCAAGGCTATCAATAGAACAAGATACCAGCACCAGCGCTATTTGATGAAACTTTCTATTATGCACTTTATCACAGCCACCCTCATAATAAAGTACTACACATCTTTGGTTTCACATTTTTAAGACTTGTTTTACCTGGATTCTGCCAGTTGTCTCCTATGAACTTTAATGTGGGTACTGTTTCAAGAATAGATGTCCATCCATCTGAAATGTTCCCCAAAAGTTGATAGCATGTGATGTTTATAAAGAGGATTCATATTTCCACGGCAAGCAAGCTTCCCAGCACCCGGACTGGGACATTATGTGAATGTTAAGTTTCTGAAAGTTCACAATGTGACAGAGAAGGATCATAAACTTGATATCCAATTTAGTTGTATTTATGTCACAGTATTATAGCAAAGTCCTTCCCTGAATCTACAGTAAAACAGGTCCATAGAAAAACACATCAATCAAATACATCAAGAGCTTCTCACTCTCTCAGTTGAACGGTAGATTTTGTCCTCATGGTAAACCAATCCCACATCTAGAACCTCTAACCCTCTGGTGCAACCACCAAGCCTCTCTATCAAACACAAAAGCTCATTCAGCCATTGTGACCAGGGCTCCATTCATCCTCCTTCCTCGCAGGTCCCCTGTCCAAACAGCCCAGGCATGAGGAGCAAAGGGGAAATGGTCCTGGAGGCAATGGCATCAGGCAGCAGAGGAGTCATCCATCAGCACAGGGGCTACTAGAGTGCACCGGGATCAGGCGGCTGTCATAAAGGTGTCATGGCTGCCAGACAGTCAAACCTAGTACAACAAAGATACCCATGTCTCTTGACTATAAGGATCCAATGTGAGCCCGGAGTCTGGTTTCACAGAAGCATCTGAAGATTAAGACGACTGGAAAATGCAGATACAAGACCCGGGAAAGGTTTTCCAAGTCGCTTCAGATAATACAAAATCGAATTTCCACGCACCTTGATCCAGTTGCATTGATAAGATTGGAGTATTGTAAAACTAAGAGTAATCCCAAGTATTATGACTCTCAATGGTCTTTATATCCATAAGTAAACTTGTGTGCAAATGTTTTTCTCTCTTCATAAAATATAGAAGATTGTTTTTGTCTGGTGTTGTGCTGGCTGAAAAAAACAAGCAATCAGAGTTTTGTAAGTTTGATTAATAATGGTAACGTCGTCTTTCTGTGCCAGGGCCAGAATTAAGTCATACAATTGCCATAAAAAAGGCACCAAGAGATTATATTGGTTATATTGATGCAGCTATACAGGTTGTCAATTACTCCATATTTCTTTGATCAACATGACAAACATTAATGCTAATACTAAAATAAACAGTAAGAGGCTGTAGGGCTTTTATACTGTTATTGTAATGATGAAATATGTGATTCTTCACATTGCTCACATTGTTCATATATTATGTCAGAAGCACCACTTAATTTCCAAAGAGTTTTTTGTGTTAGTATGAAAGGGTAGAAGTTTAACACTCACTGGCTGATCAATAAATAGCAGTGTTACTGACCATCAGTCGCACTTTACTGCCCCCAATAAATTCCAGGGATTTGGGTTTCCATACAAAGTTTAAGGCGCAAGATGGCAGAGGTTTTCAAGTACAGGTGTTGTCATAAAAAAAGATGACCAAGATCCAACAATGAGGAGTCTGTATGAGGTAATGCCATCAAAAAGGGTATAGTAGCAGTAACGCCAGCAGGTCACAGTTTGTGTTTGAACAAGGTGTTATTTTGAAGTGTTTGAGGTAAAATGTTAAATGCTGTGCTTCTGAGTTTCCATGTATAGTAAACACAGTTTAGTCATGGGAACAATTTGGGGAAAAAAAGTTTCCCACATGACTGTTTCATAATGTACTATTCACGTTATATGTGGCCTGTTCCTTAATAAATCACAGCGCTGTGAAATTTTTAAAATGTAAATAAATGTTAAATTTGGTCTAAAGTCGCAGAAAACATCTGTTAGCATCCATTACGTTGGTGACCACATGTTAATGCTAAATTCATTTTCAAATACTGTAAAATTTCCCAACCATCTGGTAAGAAAAAAATCTACACAAATATTTGCAAATAGTATTTCATCCACGTCTACAGATGATTTCAGTAAATGCAGATGTAGCCACACAGTGCGCCCAGCTCCTTGAAAATGTACAGACTCCCCATTTCTGTCTTCTCTGTATTTTAATGATCTGTGGGGGGACTGTGAGCCAAGAGTGTGACTGTGTTCACCTGTGCCAGCACACTTAGCCTGGCCTGCATCCAAACCAGCTTTGAGCAGAACCAGAAAGGGGCTCAGCCATTGTGAACCACGATTCTTTAAACCTCCTCATCCATCCAATCCACCACCATCCATCCATCTATCCTGCTACCCATCTCTCCACCCACCCCCACACTCCAACTCCCACTGGCCCTTAAGTCTGGGCTGTAGGAGCTAGTAGCTTGACAATGTGTGTATGTGTTTGTCTACCTCGTGTATGTACCTGCATGGATATCTGTGTGGGTGTGTGTGTCTGCATTGCGTCTCTGCAGGTACGTGTGTGTGTGTGTGTGTCTAGTGTACAGTGTCTAGGAGCCTGGCGTTTGTTATTCTCTCTACAGTCACACTGTCTTTCATCAGGGCCCGTCCTGCAGCCCACAGACTCCCAGTATACAGTTTCATAGTCTAGGGCCCCTGTCTGCTGTAGCACGTGGGTGGATGATTTCTAACACATGGGAACCTTGGGAGCCCACGCAATGCTGGAACAATAGAGGACCTGTCAGTATCAGGGCACTGGAAGAGGACGAGACGGCAGGCGGTGATGATGTCAGAATCATTCACACCCACCCACGCTTCATCCGCCTTTCTTGGCTCTCATTCGCAGGGACATGCACTCATACAGAAGCATCCACAAGTGAAAAAAACTTTTATTGCATGACAGTACATACAAAAGTACATGAGCATGCAGATGTACAGAAAAACACCCATGAACTTTACCCCAAGTCACTATTAAAGGAAAACTCTTTGGGGATGGCAATGTTGGTCGGTCAGTCTACCACTTTGGTCCAAACTGAAATATTTGAACGGCTATTGAATGGATTGGCACAAATTTGCCAAATTTTGTCGTACACATTCATGGTAGACTCTAAACTCCAATCCAGTCTTTAGGTATGAATGGTGGTCACATACAGAAGTCATGTGCTCGTAAACACGTCATACCATACAATGTTGCTCGGGACATCAACTGTCAGTGTTTTAAAAAGCTCTCTCCATGTTACAAAGTGATTCACTTTATCTCTCCTTCATTACAGAGGATAATGGGGAGAGAGAACTGTCCTTGAAGTAAGGGGTGAAACGTTTGTCAGTTGCCATTCTACCTTGCATTTAGAAATCCCCAGACAATTGGTAAGTGCTGTGATCTCAGATCGAGATTGACTCACTTCTATAGCCAGCCTCAAGTGTCCTTTCAAGGAACTGCAGTTTGTGTTCATTGCTTGTTGGCACTGAGTTCCCAGATCTCAGCAATTAACATAGTTAGTACCATGTTATAGCATATAGTTATAGGAATTTATTAAAACTATAAATAAGACCAAGGTTGTATGATGCCAAAATTTACCTTTAAATCTGATTTTCAGGGTCTTCTGAGTCTGCCAGAATGATTTGTATTTATGTCTGTATACAGACCTAACTGTGCGCACTGGTGTGTGTGTGTGTGTGTGTATACCGTGTATGTACAAGATCCCACTCAAAGCCCTGAAGATTAACCCTCTCAGAGCAGCCGTTCTCCAGCTGCAGACCTCTTGCACGCCCAGTGGATAGCAATCTGACTTCCTGTGACACCTCCACCTCCCTGAAAGTGAGACCCAGAACTCCAACCCCACGTGGGCAGTAGATAGTCTGTTAGCAGGTTGGCAGAATGAGCTCCACTGAGCTGGCAAATGTCCACAGGATTATGCTGGTTTTATCCTGAACATTATTTGTCAAGTCTTGCTGGGCTGGATGTGTGTTTGTGCAGTGTGCAGGCACATATATTGCTGCAGAAAATTAGGTTTTTGCTGGATAAAGAGTTAGTTACTGTATAAGCCTCTTGTTACATCTTTCTGCTTTTTTCTTCACCTCTTTAGCAGGAACCAAAGGACAAACATTGGCTTAATTTATCTGTATTGTCTGCAGCAGCAGAATCCCCCCAATACGTCTTCCAGTGGAAAAATAACAGGCAACACAATATGGCAGAAAGGCAAGGAGGGAAGGTGGGTTGCTTGGGTAATGAGTTAAGTTGCTGACTGTTTGGAGGTTTAGAGTCAGGGAGAGGGAAAACAGGGCAGTTCCCAATGGTTGTCTCGAGTCCTGTGAGGCCACAGCACACGCCAAGCACACAGAGTGAGGAAAGCAATCCATCAGTGGAGGTCCACGGGAGGAAGAG
>NW_023339651.1:3681722-3699870 GCF_004916995.1 Morone saxatilis | reverse complement strand
CATCGGTTATAAAAACCCGATACCAATAATCCCCGATATTAAATTTTTTTAGTGAATATCAGCCGATAATAACGGAGGGCCGATATTATCGGACATCCCTATATATTATATAATATATATATTCATTTAGGATGGGAGAAACGTGTTAACATTTAGAAAAGACAATGGTAATTGAGAAAATGTAGGCAAATGTTTACAGCAGGATGTATACCAAGGGCCAGAAAGTAACTTCACCACCTTGCGCAGGCATAGGCCGATGTCAACTATCTCAAAATGCCAGATAATAGGCCCGATTAATCAGACGACTGATAAATTCTTAATTAATTCGGATTGGCAATATACATTTTGGAGTTCCTCAAGGCAGCACCCTGGGCCCCCTTCTGTTTCCCACATACCTTTAAACTGATATATACTGACTGATATATTGTTTACTATTTTTTATTCCAATCATTTTATGTCTATTCCTTCCTTACATATGTGTTTATTTATTATCATTGTTTTGTTTAATGTTTATTTGCTTTGTTTTAAAGATATATATTTATGTAAAGTAGTCATAAAAATGTACTTTGTACTTGTAAATCTCTGCATGTAAAATATATTAACAAAAATGATAATGATGGTGATGACTACAGAAGGGAAGTTGAACAACAATCTCTGACACATCATGTGATTCTTGTTTTGGTAAACTGACAGGTTGTTATGCCAGCCTGCAGGCTATCTGGGCCTAACCTAAACAACCCTGGGATCACCTCTATGTTTGTTTGACTGTTTACGCTGGGCCAGGTTAGCTCCCTCCCCACTGACAGCAACACGAGTCATTACTGCAGGCCATCTGTGGACACGGGTCAATGTTGACCTACCGCTCTCTAAACACCATTCAGCTCCATCCAGAGGGAATCTGTCAGACCAGCAGCAACACAAATATGGTCAATAAGGAAATGTGGTGCCTGTCTGTACCGTAGGCAGTACACTATTGGCTCATGCTTCTTCCAAGTTACATTTGAAAATGACATGGCATGCTCTGATTTGAATACTTGCTGATGTAAACTATTTAATAGCTTGAGATTTTTTTAAATACTGATATACTGATAATCTCTCAGAGGAATCAAGAAATGATTAGATTTTTTTCTGGTTAACCCTGCGTATTTTTGTCCAATCCTTTTCGTGTAGCCATCCCTGCAGTGGTCTCATGATCTTCCAATAAAAGAGGGGGCTGTGTTTTTTCACACCGTGCTGTTGTCTGTCTGAACAAAGTCCACTGAGATTCTGGCCCAGAGGAAATATATTTCTTATGTAAGGACAGGCTTGCACGTTGGCTCCTGATCCTTTTTTAAAGAAACGAGGCACTACACAATCAGAGCTTTGAAGAAAATCTGTTGAGGATGTGAGCACTGTAAAATAAGAAATGTATCTGAGGAAGTCTTCAGGAAAGTATGTCGATTTTGTAGTTATGGCTTGGAATTAATCTCTTAAAGTCTCAACACTTCCTACTGTCAGACTGCCCGATTATTATGGCCATTTAACACCACATCAAAAAGAGTGGCAAATAAACCAAATACATGCTATCTCGGCCACCAGCTGGTGTGAAACCAACAGCCTATATCCTATTCCTTAATCCCATTCCACAGTGGACAGGAACTCTCACAGAGACTGTCCAAAACCCTCGCCTTTCGGCAAAACACCTGGCCTAACCAGTGGCCAAAAATGCCACCTCCCTGCTATACATCATCATCACCAGCTTTCATAACCCCATAGTTAGTCTTCATCACCCCGTCCTCTTCCATCATCTAGTTTCCATTGCCAGACTTGCCGCAGGTCTGTACACACAAACATTTGTAGACAGGAAAGCTACCCTTACACCGATTACATTCAAGTTTGCCTCTGTCTGAGGGGGAAGTCTCAGCATCCACAAGTGTCGGCTGCCTTGGCTGTAAACCGATTCCTGCCAGGCTATCACCTTTCAGCCCCCCAGTCCCTGAGTTATTGCAGCGCGGCTGTTTGCAGCAGCACTAGCCCAGCGCGGTCTGGCCTGGTCCAGCCCGGCACTGAGCTCTGCAGTCGGCCTCCCCCCTCTCCAACCAAACAGTGTGCTGAGGGCTTCCGCCGCAGGTGTCTGAAACTTTCTCCTCCTCCTCCTGTCAATCCCTCTCCTCTTTGACGAGAGCTTTAATTCCCTGTCCTCTCACTGCTTCACTCCCTCCCACGCTCCTTCCCTCACTCTCTCCTTCTTTCTGGGTTAGTCGGCTCACACAGGCAGTCCAGATTGTTCTCATTTAGTCTGGTGAGTTCAGGGCTCACTATCTCACTACAGACCCCAGAGCTTGCATGCTGTCCATCTCACTGTCACACACACACACACACACACACACACGCACACACACTCCTCTCTTCATCAATCCTTCTCTTGGTTTTACAAGTCTGAGCAGCTGGTTTGGTTACTAAATCTCTGGGGATTTGGGATAGTTAAAAAGATAAAGCTTGAGGAAGGTGACAGAGGGAAAGTTCAAGGCTCAACACCAAAGGCACATTACAAAGGTTGGTTTTGGTGTGGTGTTGGGTAGAGGTTTGAAGGAAAGTGAGACTTGTTTCCACCTCCTCTGCCCTAAGTGACCCTTTTAACACTAGTGTCCATATTCAGTATTCTGAAACCGCTCCTTTCATCTGTCTACCCTAGTGTTTCCCTGTCATTTTTGTACAGGTGACTGCCCACAGTAAAAAACAACAAAAAACGCTAAATGTCTTCTTAGTTTTTCTCAGCTGTTTAAAGCAATGTGTGTTCGAACATAACTTGGCTCAGCCTTTCTAGCAATACATTGTTGTTCAGCATTGCATTTCAACGGCTAGTCAAATACATGCAAGCACACATTTCTGGTAGATTACTTTAAAATGTGAACGGCATAATTCTACATGTTTATCTCTCGCTATGGATGATAAAAATTATTGTTGCCATCAACTTCCCAGAAAATTCTGTCTCCTTGGATTGTATTTCACCATTATATGAAGCAACATAGTCCCACCAGCGTAGTCCACTGCAGCGATGTATACAGTATGAACGTTTGGTTTCTGCTCTCTGTTGTCACCTATACTGTGTTTAAACACAGCCAAGTCATGATTAACTCGTTCTCATTTACATATTTTTTCATTTTTGCTGTCAAACATAGTTATAGTTAACACAGCCAGCAAGATTATACGGAACCCCCGGAGACAGATGGGGGAGCTGTGCACCACAAAAACCAGGAGGAAAGAATCAAGAGTTCAGGACCCTTCACACTGTTTGTTTAATGAATTTGAAAAACTCCCTTCAGGAAGATGATATAGGGCACCTACAGCAATGAGAAACATCTTTAAGCAATCTTTTATTCCACTGTCTGTCATCCTACTGAGCAGCAGTCATTATCTAATAGAAATTACTTCCTATTAGATAATGGCTGCTGCTGTTTTTATGATGTTAATTTAAAATAGGTATTTATGGTTATTATTTTAGTATTTCATCCTAACTGGTTATTATTCAAGGCCTATTTATTTATTGTTTTTATCTCATGTATTTTAACCCATGGTTAAAACTGTCCTCCTCATGTCCCTTTGTTTAATTTTCACTTGTATTACACTATTTCCCTTGCTATGAACCAAAGATTTATATTTGAAAAAAAACAGGGTGGCTTTTATTGTGAAGGAACCCTGATGTAGCAAGAAGGAAAGTACAGTGGGTGTGTGGAGGTAAAGATAGTGGGTGTGTGATTCAGATGATTTTCATGTAGCATTGAATGGGTCCTATCTCTGACTAACAATTAATGTTCACTTGTCTTTTCATTTTTTTACTGTAACCACAATCTTTTCCAAACAAACTTGTTTTAGTTGCCTATTGTAGTCACCATGAGCAGATGTCAAAAAAAGGAAATCATTTAAAAAGCTAGAACTTTGCCCAAAGTCAACCTTTTGTCCAGTGTTTGACCTACTCTCAGCTTGACAGCAAAGGTCTTTATTTCACGGTTGTGGTTTGCAGGACATGCCACATTGAAATACAAAAGAGAAACGGACAGGTCAATAAAATTATTTTTATGTGTGTGCAGTTTTAATGCCAGTTTCTTTTTTATTTCCTAAACACCAGCTGTGGCACTGCAAATGGCCATAAAGTCACTTAAGCTCTGTGTAATTTCCCTCCGACACAATCCACACAAAGTGAGAAAGTGAGAAGCTGTCCAACACGGTAGCACCACCTCTCCCTCAGCTGTCCCGCTGAGTGGGAGGCCATGTTGTTTGTGTTGTGTAACTACCACTGTTGAACCAAAGCTCCAACGGTAATAAAGCCCAAAAATCACAGCCTCTAGTTGAATATTTACCTTAGACTAATCTGACCATGGTTTATATCATCTGAGCTCTGTGAATGGATGGAAACAGACATGTCTGGGGGGGGGGGGGGGGGCTGCACCCAGGCACCTCATCTTGACCCTTTGTGCAAACCAGTAGACACATTTGAGGAAACCTGATCAGCAACGAAAACAAGAATGAAGTCAGATCTTTATTTAAGGTAGTCAGAAGGAGCAGAGATCTGTGATATCTAGAGGAGAGGAGACAAGAGGGGGGGACAAAGGGGGTGTGGGAGGGTGGAGTGCCCCCCTCTACCCCCCCCCCCCCCCCCCCCCCCCTTTTTCTTCTGAGTTGTTTTCTGATTCCTGCAGGAAACAGTTTTAATGGCTGTGGAATTTGGCAGGAAAAAAAGCAGGCGCTGGACGTTCAGAGGAAGTGGGATTTGTGCCTCCCGAATGGCAACCTTGTTTGTTGTTCTCCGCCCTGAGAGACAGACAGACACAGAGAATGAAAGCCAGAGGCAAGAGCGTCAGAGGAGTTTTCCAATGGCCTCTTGGGGAGGCATACCTCAGACAGGCCATGATCATTTAACCTCACAGATACATGACCATGCATAGAACAATGCAGAGACAGACTGCGAGACACACAGCCCTCCCCACGCACGCAAATATTTTCACAAACCAAGATGCTAAACACATGCACATCTAAAATATTCAGATGCACAGACTGAACTGCAAGCGTAACACACACACACCACTATTACCGCAAACATACACATTACACATGGCCACATACATCCTCACACACCATTTACATCTTCTCCTGAATTGAAACAAGATCTCCAGTTCAACACACACTCACATCTAACCTCAGCCCAGCTGTTTCTCACTGCCACTTCAGACAGTAGTAGACAGATGCCACTGCCACAGATACTTTAAGTTTCAAGACATTTAGATTTACAAATGGACAACAGGAAGAGTTCAACGTGATATTGTCTGAAAATGTGTTTCTAAACTGTATTTTTGGTTTTATTTGCTCAGGTTTTGAGATATATGTCTTTGAGATTTCTGCACCTATTCTGCACCCCCTTTTCTGCACACGGTGGAGATAAATATATATTGGTAATGATCAAAGCATTAAAAAAAACTGCATATAAAAATAAATCAACGGCAACATCTCTTTCCAAAAACAATACTGTCTCCTGTGGATAATCAACTATATTCTAACAACCAACTCGTCAAATATAGAGGCTTGTTTAGTGGCCCTACTTTTCAAACTATGACACTGTAAGTGCCCCTTTAATGTCTTTTCTGGACACACCTGTCTAGCGTAATGTTCTGATGAGCAGTCAAAGTCAGGTGATGTAGTAAAGTCAGAATTTGGAGGTGACTGGGGCATTCAAACAAACACAGGACCACTGTCCGTGTCCACGTTGACTTCTTTTTATGTTACATTACATAACATACTTATTTTAACCCAAACCAAAATCCTTTATAAACCTAACCAAGTTGTTTTTACTTCTTAAACCTAACCAAACTGCGACCATTTCAACTCATAAAGTGTAAGATGATTTTAAGCAAGCTTTATTTTGAAAGTCTAACTGGACTCTGCATTTTTTTTTTATTTCTAACTTGACCGCAGAGCCCTGTGCATTCATAAAGGTGCCAGAGGGGCATCTACAGCATCATAGAGGGCCACTGAACAAGCAGCTGTATTTGACTAGTTGGGGTTGAAAAGGTGTTGGGATAATCCACAAACTCTGAAACAAAGCTGTGAACAGTTTTCATTGGAACGAGGTAAACCTGTGAAAACTGACACTGTGTGGTCTGGACCCTTTAAACTACCTGTCAGCATTATGTTTAAAGTAAAGACTGACTGATTTCAACATTTGCTTTTTGAGGACTATAACAATAGAAATACATGAAGATATATATGGCATTGAAAATTGGGGTTCTTTTCTGTTTGAACGCTGGTGTCCACTAGGTTTCCCACAGGTTCTCAGACCCAAGACTCTCACCCATGTCACCACTTAATGGCTGTACATCTGCCTGGCTCCCCATCCTTCACCCCACACCTCTCAGAGCCGAGCCCAGAGACAGATGGGTAGACATGGGGACAGACAGGCCAGGCGCCCCCAGCCAGTCAGCCAACCAGTCAGTCAGTCAGTCATTCGGTCCTTGAAAGAAGGCCCTGATGCTGGAGACCACTGTATCCATTTCACACACTCATATACATAAAAAAAAAATTCTCCTCCTTGAGGCCGCACCGTGACATTAGCTACCAGGGGATTCCTTAACACTCACATGGATGCACAGACACGCACACAAACACATACTCACACATGTGCATCCAGTATGCTCACATCCTCCAAACCCCCATGAAGCAGCATGAGAACTGATGGGGACACGTCCACCTCTCATCACTCTGATATGTTTTCAAAAACGCCAGGCAGTGCATATAAAGAGCTTTTATCTGCAGCATATGTCATAAAGGTGGTTTAATGACTGCGATGAAAGGCGCTATGTTTTCATCCGATAAAAAACTGCATTCAGAGGGTCTCTCTGCCAATTTTACACATGAAGTTCAGTTTACAAATCATGGGGAGAACTACAGAGCCTGAGAAAACAGTTGTATAATGTATTCTGTGTCTCTGAAGGGAACTTTATGATTTTAATCAGAGTTAGCTGGAAGTGCGCTAGACACCTGGGGCCTGGAGTTTGAAAGATGTGGGCAGTTATAGGGCAGGGAAAGTCTAATGCCAGGTTCAGACTACAAATTCTTTCTGTCTGTTGGTCACTGTGTCCAATGCATGAACGAACATAGAAAAACACTGTGACCTTTCCTGGCTGATATTGTGTTTTTAGAACCCGGCATAACAAAAGATAGAATTGCGTTGAATTATAGAAAATGTAGTATTATATTATAAAGTATTTTTCTTTTAATGTGGCTCTGACAAGTCTACCAATCTTTTTGTAATACTAAATTGACACATTACACCCCTACGGGATCATTCCAGTCTTATTTTTGCAGTTCTGGCTCATCATTCATATCAGTAACAATAATATTGTACATACCAAGTTAATTGGTGGGATCTGGGAACAGAGCAATTGCTAAAACATAGTCTGACTGCACAAGAAACATGAGCAGTCAGACAATCAGACATGTCTTAAACGAATCCCATGTAGTCAAACTTATTAAGAAGAAAATGTGGAGGCAAGCCGTGAAAATATTACTCAAACTGACTGTTGTAAACATCCATCACAGTTTACAGGCAGACTTCCTGGTTCATCCTTGACCTACCATACTTGCCATCATTCAAAGCCGGAGCTAGGGTGGGGCTCCAGAACAAAACCACCAAGAGAGTGCCAGATGTTTGACATACAAAACTCTGTCTGATTTCCTCATACATGTGCCTGTTCACGAATGTACTGTAGGCTATAGTGAAGGGTCCCAGCTTGGAGGTTTGGTCATCCTAATCATGCAAGATGTATTAGTTAGTAAACTGTTATTCAGTTGTCTTTGGTACAGTAGCAGCATCAACAACAACAACCTCGTCGAGAGGAAACAGAGAGGAGAGACCACCTGTAACACACCACAGTATCTCCTCTCAGAGCTGCTGGCAATGTTAGTTGGTCGATTTCACTCTGGTGGTGACTGGTTGGAGCAAACTAGAATATTAGTGTACTAATATACCACTCTGTTGATTGTGTGTTGAAATGTGAGTTGTGTGTGTGTGAGCTTCTCTGATATTTTTTTAAATCTTGACTGTTACTGTTGGTGTACAGTACTTTTGAGTATCCAGAAATGTTTGTTGCTGGCATGTTATATTTGACTTTCAAGTGCCAAATGTTCAGTATTAGCTTTGTTTATTCATTCAGTTCAATTTCAGTGCAACTTTATTTGTATAGCGCCACAGTCATAACAGTAGTTATCTCAGGACACTTTTCATATGAGCAGGTCTAGACTGTCCTCTCATAAAATGATTTACTGAGACCCAACAATTCCCACCATGAGCAAGCATTTGTGTATTTATTACATTTTTCTACATGTGCTCACTTTCAGTTTCACCTCCAAATAAAGTGGTTTAGATAGTCTGGCTACACTGTTGGTTTGTTTACAACCTATCTGGCTGTGTGTCCTTGCCTAAGCAGTAGTGATGTTGCCATGTTCCCAGATCTCCACACTTATTTTTGTGAGAATAATTTAATCATAGTTGATAGAAAAGATAAGACCCAAGTTCTAATAACTTTTCAACTTTTATACAATAAAATTTCACATGTGCTCCTAAATATTCAGAAACAACGGCAGTGAAGTGATGCAATGATGCAATTACACAAATAACAGAATCAAATGTTGTCAAAAGGTGTCATAAAATAGCTTGTTACACCACTGTTCAACTGCAGTACTGTTGTGGGGTGCAGGGTGTTACATGCAACACTTTCAAAGACAAACACAACACAAAAGAGGAAATGCCTATCAACAAATGGCCCCAAAAGTGAAGTGACCACTTTATATTGAGCCTCTGCCACATCACCTGTGAAGAAGTGGACCATGGTGGGCGTTAGAGTTGTTAAATCCAGTTCAGGGTTGTAAGTCGAGAAAGCTCCCCTGCTGGGTCTGGAACATAACATTTGACACCGCAGCCTGACATGAGAAACAAACTTTTGGCACCAAGGTCTGTCCTAAACAAACTGGGAGCTCTGCTGGACACAAGCGGAGGCAAATCTTGATAAGTAACAGAAACAGAACACAAGTCAGGAGAAATTTGTCATTATTACAGATTATATTTGACACATGGTATTCCTAGACGTGGAAAGTATTTTGTGTTCTTGTGTTCTGGTGGTTCTGGGAGCAACTACCACAAAAATAAAGCTGTTCTAAATTCCATATGCTGCTGGCAATTATGTTGTTTTCTACCCACAAGTAATGCCTTTGTCGTCTAGGTATCTGTTTTGATTAGCCATCCTGTCAGAGCACAGGGATCAACAGATCAATCCTGAAACCTGCTGCCAAGAGAAAATCTTTGTGAGAATCTGGTATTACTCATGGTGGATATCTTTGCAAATAAGCAGACAATATTCCTCCCCCAAAAATTCATATGGTTTATATAAACCTCCACATGAATTTTATGAGATTTAAAGAATATTTTTAGGAGAAAGTTATTTATGGTTAGTGCTTATTACTTATAATTACAAAATCCTTTTGTCTGAATAGGAAATATGTTTTTGATTGCAGTAAACTTGGGTTATGTAACTGACTAGTGAAACAGTGAAATAATGATTTGTCATATTTGCTTACATGGCACGGTACAGCTTAATTTTTATCTTATATATTCCCCTCACACATTACACTGTCATCAGACTGAAGCATTCCTATTTTTTTCGGTGATACAGAATGCTCTCTGCAGGTTTCAGGAGCCGCAATACTCTCTCTTCGCATACGTTTTAAAGAACATGTAAGAAAGTAATAAATCTGCAGCCCCAGCATGTTTTCCCTCATGAACTGCTTGACCATAAGGAGCCAATGTGTGTGCGTGTGTGCCACACATGTTCAGGGAGAGTTTGTATGTGAGGAAGCTTTTTCCTTCACCCACTGACACCCAGAAGACTTTTCGTTGGATCTCTTACACAAGTCAGGCATTGTGATATATCTACACTTTCAGTGATAGGAGCAGCACAGCACAATTCTGACAGATCTCGTGAGTTTCTACCTGCAGTAGGGGGGGGTTCCCTGTCGACCAACCTCAGGCCCAGGATCGTGGCAGCAGGGTGGAACAGCGGCTGGGCCTGTTTACTCAGCTGTGGGGCTCCCCAGGTCCAGGGGAAAGAGAGGATGTGTTCAGGGCCTCATTAATCATGGCTGCTTCGGAAGAGATAAACAGGCAAGGCCCAGCAGGGATGCTGCAGCTCCTGTCGCTGATGGGGGGAAGGGACAGAGGAGAGGAGAGGTGGACAGCGTGGAGGGAAAGGAGGAGGTGTGGTGGGGGATAGGTGGAAGGCCAGGAGGGGTGTGGATGGGGGGTGAGGAGAAGAGACGGTGGACTTGCACACCAGGGGATACACCATAACACTTGCTCTTTGGTTCCACATCTGCATGGCTGCACAGGCTTGTAAATCTACATTCCTTGTCTGGCCGGATGCAAACAGAGCGCCCGATGCAAGTGCATGAACTCAAGGTCGTTTCTTTACACAGAGTTGCATTGTTGTGTATTTCAAAAGTGATGCCAAAGGTGGATTGTATGTACATTCATGAGCATGGATCAGCACATTTCCTCTTGAGAACAAAATATCATCACTATAAAACTTTTTGTTAATTGATGTATTTCAAGCCAGAATGCTCTCCCATTATACACACCCCAAGTAAGCAAAGAAAACTTTAGTTTTAAAGCTCATTTCATTCAAGGGCAGATACAATGCGCTTCAGAGAAAAGCAAGAACATTAAAGGATAGAACGATTTGTTCAAGTCTGAACTCGCTTTAGGAAGGGATCACGTCAACAGAGCAACTTTCTGGTCTGATTGCAGCCAAGGAAAAAAATTAAGAAATTGAATATTTCCAGTCGGTTTTTTAAACATTCTAGCACATCTATACTCTGGCAAAGTATTCCACCGGCTAGGACCATGAAAACCAAAAGCCGCTTCAGCAGCTTTTTATTTGGCCCTTGGAACAACCAGAAGAAGTCGGAGCCAGATGACGTAACAGGACAGGTTCATATTTGACAAGCAGGTCAGAGAGGTACTGAGGAGCAAGGCTGTGCAGGGCTTTATAGACAAGAAGTAAAGTTTTCCAATCAAATCTGACACTGACAAGAGGCCAGTGCAGAGATCTCCGAACAGGTGTGATATGATCAACTTTGTTCTTTCCTGTTAAAACTAGCCTATCCCACTGAAGAAGAATGTATGCATTTTTATGCCTCCAGCCTCTTACTTAGGGCTATATTTCTTTAAAAGTAATGCAGATATGACACCTGATTTGTAGTACTAATACATTTTCTATATAATTGACACTCAATAGTTTACTTACTATAGTGAACAGTAAATTGAGATTTCTTTTTTAAAGATTATTTCAGGGCTTATTTGATAGGAGTAGCTGTAGAGAGACATGTAAAGTGAAGACAGAGCCCTCTCTCTTCACTTTGTGACATGCAGCAAAGGGTTGCAGGTTGGAATAGATCCCGGGCCGTCTCCGTAAGTACTTAGCTTTTGTACATGGGACACATGCTCTACCAGGTGAGCTACCAGGGCACCCCTTAATTGAGATTGAGACACTTATGGTCATCATGGTAATTATTTGGTGCCCCAATTTTACACTGGAGGTTAAATATGATGCACTATATAGTAGATAGGAAATGATTTCATGTCAACTTGACAGTTTACAATACTATCAGGATATATATATATAATTGTATGTTTACGTCCTTCACAGTCTGCTTAGCAGTGACTATTATAATGTGTTGCACATAAAGCATTAAGTCTGTTTTATTTATTAATGGGGAACTCTTGGCTCCAAAACTCTAACCACAAATATTGGTATTATTTTATATGAATTCTCTCCACTCTTCCCTGTTAACTTGACTCTGTTGGCTTGAATCCCACCAGATCTTTCCTTGTCTGTATCCCTCTCATACTTCTCACTTTCTCATTAAAAGAAAAGAATGCTTGAGAGATTTGTACTCAACTGTAAGAAAAAGACAGAGAGAAATAGTGCTTCTGTCAATCTGTCATGTGGACGAGGCACGGGGTCACAGCGCTGTGTTATTCTACACCCACAGACTCTGAGAAGGGAAAAAGAGGGACCTTGGTAAACCTGCTCTGGCTAGGGTCTGTTTAAAAAAAAACCTTATAACCTGCTTCTCCTCTCTTCGGCCTGTATACTTCCTTCTCCCTCTCTCTAACAACCTCTGTGTGTCAGAGCAGGCAAGATTTCACTCATCTCCTACACAATATTTCATCAGTCTGCAGAAAAAAAAATGTCTGAGAGCGAAGCACAGAGACAGACCAATCAGTTTGAAAGACCTGACAAATGCAATAAGCCAAAGGTTTATTTCAGTGCTCCCTCTAAATGGGTTTTAAGATATTGTATTACTCTGTTTATGTAAGACTATTTCTTAATTATAGTGTGTGTGTGTGTGTGTGTGTGTGTGTGTGTGCGTGTGTATGCATGTGTACGTGTGTCTGTCTGCGCCTGTGTGCATGTGTCCTTGTGTTGTACACTAATTGTTCTTGATAGGCTCGGAAAAGTGACATCATTACCAGATTGTCTGGATTTCCCCCAGAGGTCAAACAAGTGGGCAAGATTGAAATACCGCTCCACAATGCGGTGAAGGAAACAGATCTATGGAGCAAACTTATCTGCTCTCTCGCTGCTACCATGATCACTCCATCCCTGGTGAGTGTAACTGAGTCAGACACTGCAGAGAAATGGGGGCAATATTTATGCATTTAAGTTGTGTTAGTCTTGAACTTCCACAGAGTAGTTTGATGGAGCGTGCTAGATCTTTTTAAGCAACATCTTATATCTGAAACATCTGAAAGACAAGAAATAAAGAGAGACAGCGGACCCCTTTAGACGCTACGCAACCTCAGCTACTATTTCATCTTTTGCTCTGTGCTAAATCTTAGGACATCATCTTGATATGATAACATAATATGATATTATGTGTCACATAATTGGATGAAAGCACCTATAAAAGAACTGTATTACATAACGCTGCAGCGATTTTAGGATTATGCTGATTATTTTTGGTTTATTTGTAAGCAAAAATAAGACTAAAAGCAAAATCCCAATGCTGTTGCTGTATAAATGTACTATCCAGCAACTTATTTCACATGTAAGCTGCTGCTAGAGTCATCACTAAGACCAGGAAAGTGGATCACATCACTCCAGTTTTCAGATGTGTCAAACAGTTGGCTTTAAAATACTGTTGGTTTGGAGAGCAGTTTTTGAACCGACCTGTCCTCAGAGTCAAAACTAAGAAGCAGCATTCAGTTTTCATGCACCTCATATCTGGAACAAACTCCCATAAAACTTCAAGTCTCCTCCAACTTTAAGTTTTTTTAAAATCAACCTTTCTGTTCTGTTTCCGCCACTGCTGTTAACTTGCATTGTAACTGTGCTTTTTCTTCTCCTGTTTAATCTGCTTTATTCTGTTTTAGCTTTTCTTTTTCTTCTATTTACTCTTATGTATTTTTATGTTGTATTTTTTATATAATCTTGTGTTTATTTTGTATCCTGTCTTAATGCTTAATAAGAATTTGATTACACTGTGGTTAAAAGGTTATATACAATATAACCTTGCCTTGCCTATATACAGGAATATAGATTTTTTTCTTTCGAACTGTCCTTAAACTGCCTCAATATCATTTAAAACTGAAAATAATTTTTCAATTTTTTATACACAACTCAGTGAGCCAAATTTTGGTTAATATATGTGTTAACTTCACCCAGAAGCCATGCATAGGAAACCACCCAGGGCAAGCTTCTGTTTTGATCCAGTGTTATACACTAACATCGTCATTTTTTACACATTGTTATAATATATGAGTCCTTTGTAGTTTTGAATGTCATGTGCACATCGTTTCTTACAATTAACAATAAATGTGTGACAGTTTTGAGGTGAAATGTGAGTTTGGATCAAAATAACCATATGTTAGTTTGAGTAAATAACCCAACAACACATAACACTGGGTCAGAAAAATCCATTGGTACTGGATAACTCAATATTGCATCAGTGCCATATTGACCCACAGTGATGCAGCACAGACACAGCGCATTTTAACCAGTGTGTATCATTTATTAGAAACACCTGGATTTGAATGGTTGTCTCATAGTCTAACTTGTGACTGTGGTGTTTTAACCATGGCTGCATCAGATTTCCCTTTTTAGTGACAATAAATATTGGCAACTGACAATATTACAATAAATCACTAAAACACAAAGACTCCCTGCTGTAAAATATAAGTTTATAGTTTGATTAACTTGATTATGTTCAAACAGTTGTTTAATATTTAAAGTTTTGCTGTGATGTTGAACTGTAACCTCTCATGTTGTTTAATATGATTAGGCTTCATAATATCCTTTCCTGCACTGTCATCCCTCTGTGCTACTTGACTTGTAGAGTTAGAGCTGACTGAAAAATATAATAGTAGGTCACTGACGCCACCTAGTGCTCAGTTACAACACTATGTACTTTACATGCCTGGATTAACTGGCCATGGAAGGCATATGGCTGAGAACAATCTGTGATTTAATTGTTTTGAAATGTCTCTGGTCCAAATGTATTAACTTATATTTAGCTGTTGAGCCAATTTCATTTTGCTTCCCGGTGTCACCCAAACAATGCTGGTAGGCTCATTTGAGCCAGTTAGTTAGTTTATTGCCTTACATATCACAACACAAATGTGTAAAAAATAATACAAAAACTAATGTCCAAATAATATCTACAGTTACTTAGTGCTGTACCAAAAAACTATTTTGAAGTACTTTTAGGGGGGGAAATATTGTACTTTTTACTTCATTACATTTATTCAACATCTATAGGTAGTGGCTACTTTGATTTCACATCAAAAGCACACAATTAACTAATATATAATAATTAAATAATATATAATAATATAATAAACTTAATAAAATATACATTATTATAGATTAGATTTTAATAGTTTTTTAAAGTCAAAGTTTTTTTTGTCTTGTGTGCATGTAAGATTTTAAACCCTTTGGAGCTCCATAACACCCTAAAGGGGCTATTATGCATAATGAGTACTTTTACTATGGATATTATATCTATTTTGCTGGAAGTATGTACTTGTACTCAAGTAGAATTCTGAATGCATGGCTTGTAACAGACCATTTCTACATTGTGGTGTTGCTACCTTTACTCATTGCAGCAACCCAGCACAAGCAATACCAGGACCATCAAAACAGCTAAATGGAATACAGCTGTTATTAATTTAATAAAATGAAAAAGGCCTATACAGTTCAGCCAGCACATACCATGAGCCACACACAAAGAGGAAGTGTCATGAATCTATCAAACTGCCAACTAAAAACATGTATCTCAGTGACTCATACTAATTACATATGTTCACTCACACACAATTTGGCAACATAATTGGGTTTTTTATCATATCCAATCTATTTACCACCATGGAAAATTCAAAGTGCATTGCTTAAACTGTTACCTGCATTTCAGCTCCTCCAGCTTGAACTGTCGTTTTTCAGCTGTTTCTTTCTTTTAACTGGCAGTGACAATAACACATGAGAGTGGCTTGTTCTTGCTGCACAGTCACTGAAGTGCAAACACAACTACTTGCTGGCAAACAGCATTGCACAAATTGGCACCTTTGTAACTGTGACTCATACTGTTCTGCTGCCCCGAAGCAGCCTGAGTGACAGTTTAGCTCCCCACCTATGAGAGTACGTCCAGTGCTTTCAAAGCTAAACAAAAGTCTTTTGTCCCGTATTAATTGCCCTAGCATTTTGGATTCAATTATATATAAAGTTGTATTTAATTTCTCTGTGAATGTGCAAAATATGTGATACCCTAGATAGATAGATAACAGATAGATGACTTCATATTTGTGCATTATTTTGTGTCATAAAGGACAAACATTGCATCAGCATCCATCGAGACGCCAGTAGAGATATTGTGCTCTACCAGAAGTGACCTCATGGGGGCGTCTGTGACAATAACATGACCAGTGTACATTTTTCTTAACCCCCCCCCTCCTTTCAAGAGATCCTTACTGGAAGAACTCAGCAAACAATGTAAAACACCACAGAGGTGCTGAACAAATTGTATTCCTCCTCTACTCATTTGTGACCAGTGGCACTGAATATGACAGAGTAGTCACGCGGTTGCCACCCTCCACCCTCCAAAATATTTACTCAAATCAAACACAGCACCAGAATTTTATCTCACCCACACCGTGTTGCCTGGGGACGTCACCATAAACCTTATCGTCTTCTCTTAGTTCATCACCTCGGCCATCTGCTATCACTTACATTCAGCAGTGCAGCCACTCGCTCAGGTAGATACACGGTCAGAGAGTGGATGTGAGTAATCACAGTTGTTTTATCCCCTATGTTTTCCACTTCTTGCTTCCTTTGTCACACTGTGCTCTATTGTGACCTGTACAACAGAAACTAAAAGTTAGCACAGATAAAGACGCTGAAAACCAGTCTACATGTTTTATGAATGAGCCTTTTTATAATGGAATGGAAATACATGTAGGCTAACAAGATCTGACATCAGGGAAAAGCTTTATTGTTTGTTTGTTTTTCAAAGGAATAGTTACATTTTTTATGTAATTGTTATAACTTTTTATTAAATAGGAAGCTATAGCATGGAGAGATTACCTTAGTTTGTCATAAAGATGTCACCATGAGGTTGCCAGGGACATCAGCACATAACGTATAAAGCTTTTACAGTTTTCCACAGAATAAACAAAGACTATATAAAGTGCTTTAGAGGTGCTGGAGCTAGGTTTTAGGTTTAGGCTTTTTCTAGCCAGAGTAGCTGTTTCCCCTTGTTTCCACTCTCTAGGCTAAGCTAAGTTAACCTAACCAGCTTCTGGCTGTAGTTCCATATATGAGAGTGGTATTGATCTTCTCATATAAGCCTTGCCAAGAAAACACATAAGCATATTTTTCAAAATGTCAAACTATTCCTTTAAAGTGACTCACTTTTACAGAACATCAACCACTGAGGCCACAATAGACAATTACAAGATAATTGCATAGCATAACAGTAGCACAAGAAGCCAGTTAACAATGTCTCGGCACAACATCGACCAAGATTTTGGTAACAATAGCTGACATTAGCCACCATAAGCTATTAGTCATACCAGACCAAGCAAAATCCCTGATTGTATTGATTTGAGGAAGTATGTGATGAAGGGCATATTCAATTTTTAAATAGGCCAGTACAATGTCATCGTAACCTTTTTAGCGTAAAATATACACGTATTTACGTCACCGCAGAGTGCATTACTGTAATAATGTTTAATAAGTATGAACATCACAACTGCATGCTGCATTTACACAATAAATACGTAAGGCCTAAATTCATTAAAAAAAAATTTACCACACAGTCTGAAACCCACTCAGAACAAATCCGCCACCCTGAAATGGCAGCTTGCTGTAAATTAAGTTATATTAAGGACCACATGAGTTAAATAAAACTCTTCGATTTATTAAGCTACTTTTATAAAGAATGTATAACGTGCAATAAGGTCTCTGTAGTTGAGCTGTCTGTTGCATAATGCTTTCTGAATCAAGTCAATCAATCATTCTATCTTTATCACATAATCAATTCCCATGTGAAACTAGACTCCAAGCCAGATCAATCGGCACGCCTGTCAAAACAGGTCCTCCAAAGATCTTAAATAACAGATGAACTATTTAGAATCACTTGTGATTATGCAATGGCATGTGTAACCGAATAGTGCAGGGAAAATGTTTTCACTGAATCAGACCCACCCGTATCAGATGTACTCTGTGTCATAATATGGCATTATTAGCTTCAGGGATATTAAGGTTTTTTCACATGCAGTACGCTAGTACTAGAATGCTATCTGACCGGCCACACGGCTTGGGTTGTTGAGCCTTTTACATTGGGGAGCAGGCTTCTGTATGTTTGAGTCATTACAAATTTCTCTATGCAGGATTGCAGCTAATAGGCTATAAAATCAATAGCTATGTTAGCAGCTTTGTGAGGCTGAAATAAGTGGCCTACAGCAGTGCTTTGAGCTAAATGCTAACATCAGCATGGTGCTCAAAATGACAGTACTAATATGCTGATGTTTACCATGTTCACTAGCTTAGTTTAGTGTGTTAGCATG
>NW_023339651.1:3671370-3681622 GCF_004916995.1 Morone saxatilis | reverse complement strand
GTGAATAAAATCAAGTAATAAATATCAAAAGTACAGCCGAAAAATAGTTAGTTACAACCTTATTGCCACTCTCTACTTCTTTGAAATCCAACAATGCAATCACATCCTTGTAACTGTGGAGGAAACTAGTTTGAAAGATGGAAGAGCTTCCATTTAGCGGCTGGAAATATTCCCATTACTTTGAATTTAGATAGATAGATATACTTTATTGATCCCAAGCTGGGAAATTGCAGTGTAGCAGCAGCATTACACACAGTAACAACACACAATAAGTAAGGAGAACAACCTAGACGTATATATATATATATATATAAAAAAGCAAGTACACTTGATGCAGATTTATGAGACATTGAGTGAAATTTTAACGCTAGATTGCTGGCGGTAAATGAAAAGCAAGAGGATCACCAAAGTTTTTACTGTTCACCATCTGGGTACCGTGAATGTCTACATCCAAATGGACCGACCCACAGACACTGAGCCATGTCGCTATCATGATTAAAAGAATTCCATATCTAGAATTTCTTTTTTTTTTTTTTTTTAATGAAAATTATCACTTGACCAGGGCATGGTTTTGTTAGGTTTACTGTAACACAGCTTTATAAATCAGAGCTAGTGTAAAACTGAGGTTGAAAAGGATCATTTGCCTTTGCTTTACCTTCCTTTTCAACCACATCTCCCATGAGAAAGTAACATGGGGGACATATGATACACCAGCAGAAAATGCTCTTGTATAATAAGTATATGACAGGAATGAGTGAGACACACTAGTACAAAACATTTTTGATTGCCTGCCAAGAAAGGAACTGCATTTAAAAAGAAAACGTTCAATTAATTTTGATTTACAACCCAATGAGATATTATCTTCTCGGGTATATTAAAGCTAAAGGTTCATGTTGTGAATGTATGCTTTTCTCTGCAACAATGTGTGAGATCCCTGTGCATTTCTTTCCCAGTGTTGCCAGTAAGGTGATTACTGAGTATCATTTCCTCTAGCTGTGGAAACCCATTTTCTGGGTCAGTGGACCCCTCCAAAGGACTGATTGAGTCTTAAAAGGGGCTTCCTCAAGCATACGTTTGCTCTCCTTGTATCCGAGACAATGGGCCCAACTGCAGCCAGGCAAAGCTGCAACGCCCTCGCAACACTACTGAGAAATGGTGTAACATCAGAAGAATAGGGCGCTTAAGTCAACAACACTGTCTCATACAGCCTCAGTCTGATTTACAGTTTAAATGTCACCACCATGTATTGAATCCTACATTGGTTAATAGTTCAAATAAAGTTAGTTAAATTTAGATGTTGTGATTCCTGCTTACTCAAAGCCTGTAATTTTATTATTAAAAGTGATTTAAATATGATTCAAATACAACAGGACTGGATCCAACTATACCAGGTAATAGAGTTACATTATAACTTAAAAGTATCACAAGAGTTTCAGTTTAATACCGATTCCTGTATATGACCTACATACAAACAAAACTATTGGCAAAAAGACTGGATATTTCTATTATTCTTTAATCCTGTCATCGGGTTTGTCCACAGGGGCTGCCAGAATAAACACAAAATAAAATGTCCTTGTAGCTGCTTTAATTTTTTACATTCTTGTCAGGTTTATATAAGAAAAGAAGTGGTTCACATGACAGATTGTCCAAGTCAGAAATCAAATGTTGCACAGATTCGACAGAAATAGTTGTCTAAAGAATGAAAATGAGAGATTGCTCACCTCCACACAACTGGCCAATCACAGCTGGCCAATCTCAGCTTGAGGTTGAGAGAGGTGTAAATGTCAGATTGTTGAGGTGTGGGGGAAGGAGTTTCTGAAGCTACCACCCTACCATCCAACATGACGTTCTGATGCCGTATGCATGAGGGCAGTGGTTCCCAATCTGGGGGTCGGGAGCCCCACCAGGGTTTGCTAAAGCCTCACAGGGGGTCACAAGGCGTTCTTGATTTTTAACTTTAAAAATATACACAGTTGGCCTATATCTCAGCATTTGGTTCACTTTTATGAAGAAAATTAAATGTAAAGTAAATTGTCTAACAGAACAATGGCTGTGTCAAAAATACATAATACAGCCAGAGAATTGTATAAATAGAAGAGGGGTCCTTTAAGGAAAAAGGTTGGGAACCACTGCACTAGCAAAAACTGTGCCTTGTTTTGCCTTAAAGTACATGTAATAAGGTGCATCTGGTAGATGTAGAAATATTTCAGTGGATAAATTAAAACTTTGAACCCGCTGGTGGCACAAGATAAAAAGTCAAAGGATCACCAGCTACATTAAAATTCATCCTCTGGATACCATAAATACCTTTACCAAATGTCATGGTAATCCATAGTTTATTAATAACATTAGTCTATTTTCTGTTCATTTATCTCTTTTGTTCAGTTGAAATGATTCAGATTCCCAGAGGTCCATGGTGTTTTTGTGTGAGTCATCTGCAATGAGGTGTTTTGTTTATGTGTTTTTCCTCTTACATTTGTTTCCGCTTCATCTGTTCATCATTTGGCTCATTCTGCTCATCAGAACTGTTCACGCATGGCATCAGTGATAGAGGAGAGGAGTTGAGGGGTGGTGGAGAGGAGAAGAGGAGGAGGTGGAAGAAGGGAGGGATCCGTTGCTCCCAGTGTAACGAGATTCCCAGCTAATCAGTGACTTTCCTGCCTTATCTCTGCCATCAGGACACTCGGGAGGCCGAGTAACCCAGGACGAGCTGATGTCATGCTGAGATGGGTAATGGGGGGGAGGAGAGAGGTGTGTGTGTGTGTGTGTGTGTGTGTGTGTAGTCCTGTTTGTTTGTGGGCAGCAGTGTTTTGTTTCATGTTGTTTGTTACAGTGTGTTTCTCACAGGTGTAATGTGCCTGTGCATGGCTCCTTTGTGCTGCAGTTAGGGTATGTCAGTTACTACGTGTGTCTTGTACACTTACGTATATGCATTCCTGTGTGTGTGTGTGTGTGTGTGTGTGTGAGAAAGAGAGAAAGAAAGAGAAAGAACAAGACAAAGACTGAGGAAGAATAAGTGATCTTAAGCATGTAGGCAATTTTTGCAGTGGATGTGTTGGTAAGAAAACATATCATGATCCAGAATGTCTTTAAATCCTCCAGTTTATTTATTAGATTCTGCTAGATCTGCTGATATGATATATCTGAGTGGGGGATTGAGCTCTTAAAGGAACAATTTGACATTTTGGAGATATTTCCTTATTTAATTACATCGGCACTCTCTGTGATATCTGTGCTTTGAGTACAGACCTGGCATTTCAATACATGCATTGTACCTGATATAGCTAAAAGCTACAACTTTCATCTGTTGTGCCTGGGTGGACACCACTTGTGATGCTCACTGTAACTTGAGCATCACAAGTTAATGCATCAGTAGTAGTAATAAAAAAATACCAAAACTAGAAAAAAAGTTAAAGTCAGTTTATTTCATCATCTCTTTGTAATGGCGTGAATGAGACAGAGAGACAAGCAAGCAGACAAGCAGGCACAAATAAAAGCAGATAGACAGGCAGGTCGATAGACAGGCAAGCAGGCAGGCAGACAAGCAACATCTCCCTGATTGCCACAAGAGGTGTCCCTTACACTGCCCCACTCTGCAGTCAATGGAAAAGTGATCTCACTCCTTTAAACACCACTGACTTCATTCCCTGATGTGAGGCCGAGAGAGGGCTGACATCAGTGCAGCTTTACCTGAGCAGAGCAAATATAGCATGACACGAGAAGGGAGTGGTCACTTAGCATTGCCCGCAATACGGGCCCAAGTTTTCTCAATGGAATATTGTTTTTATTACGTCATGCTGTATGGCGCTATACCCTCAAAACATGTACCGAGAAAGAAGAAAACAAGGTGCCACATTACATACTGCTCACACCCTGTTTTCACTTTTATAACATTTAAGCTAGGCAACCTTGTTAAAGAATACCTTCAGTTTATTGAAACTTCGGCCTTATTTTCTGAGTTTTGGTCATTTTATAACTTAAGATCAGTGACTGCTGAGATCTGGAGACACAACAACACTGGAAAAAACCTGTCTCATCATCTGACTGCTTGTGTTTTTTCACCTTTTCAGAGTTCTTGGTTGGGGTTTCAGGTTCCCAAATCTCATCTATCTACTTCAGTACAAGGAGGTGTAGGAATTATGGCCAAAACTGAATAAGATCTAGTTTGTAATAAAGTGTAATTACACGTAAAATATGAGAGAATTAATCACATCAGTTTGTATGTGTTGATAAACTGCATAGAGCTAAGGTTTAACCCAGGTTTCCGCATCAAATTTGTTTATGTCTCTGTCTTATCCAGCCTATCTTTGGAAGTTGCCTAATAAGTAGGACATCTATTTCCAGGGATAAACTGTTTCACTACTCCTGAAGTGTGTTGTATTAAAAAACCCAGTGAATATACAGCACATGTTTACTGTTTAGATTGAGTGAACACAGTGTATTCCCAATGCTAAACCCAGTCCCAAAGATTACTCTCCGTAGTCTACTTTTTCTTTCTTAAAGGTGCAGTTTAACATTTAAGAGGCTGTATTGGCAGAAATAGAATATAATATTCTGTTCCATGGAGTCCGCCATGTTTCTACAGTAGCCCAGAAGGGACAAACCAAACACTGGCCCTGGATGGTAGTGGAGTAGTTTCTCCTTCGCACTTGAAAGGGGAAGGGTGAAGCAATCTGCAACTACACCGCTAGATGCCACTAAATCCTGGACTTTTAAATCTTAACAAGGTAAAATGCACAAGGTGAAACAGCTCAATAGACAAACATACAACCAAGAATTATTCAATATACAATAATAATAAGTGCTATGTAATAAAGTATTCACGTAAGAATATAAAGTGTTATGTAGTGAAGTGTGTGGAGATGTCATGGTTCAGTTAGTTTTTTATATCAAATGTCCAGTATGTTGCATGAAAGAGACAATAGCACATATAGGTTTCCAAATTCTTAATACACAATGCTGATAATAAGTCTGAACAGTTATTTTTGTTTCGAAGGCATCTTCTCTTCTAAAAGTCCATACATGACTGAGTTGTGCTTAAGACTGAATAAGTCCAAGTCCTTTTAAGATGGTTTAGACTTCTTGTGCTCTATTAAAGTATATCAGGAGGTGTTGTTCTCATCACATCCTCATCACAGTAAATCACTGGGCATGCAGTCCTTGTCCATGACAGCTCTGAGCAGTGAAATCAGCAAAGGCTTGAGGGCTCCTTCTTGGTGTTTTGGGGCCCTCCATGCCCAATTTCTCTAAGAGGCAATTACACACAATTGATAGCTTCATTGTGTTCTAAAGTTAAAAACAGGCATGACGAGGAAAGCCCAAATTCAATTGTTCATTTTTATATTGAGTTATTTTGAGTTAACACGTGTTGATGTGAGAGTTGTTTGTCTTTCAAGCCTCTCAAAAGTGCATTCAATTAGCTATGGTATAGTAGTGATTTTACACTCTTCAGAGTGAAATTTAGACTGACCAGTTTGTTTTTTGTCTTTTGTCCAAGCTCCTGTGATGACACAAGGCTCTGTACACAGTACATGCTCATATCGAGGTACCAGCCCCTACTAAAACGAACCCGCAGTTACCATAAATGTAGTGCTAATATCACTGAGAGGCATCCAGTGTCTGTCAAAGGATACCATTCATTAGGGCCACATTGCAGAAACCCACTGGCATTTCCACACCCAAGGACACAGCTTATGGTAATAGCCCTTAAACCATGTCCTCTGAACTATCAGTCCCACATACAGTTCAGTACACGCACCTCCATCAAGGGCAGTCATGCACATTCCTGGCCCGGTGTAGTCCCAGATGTCACAGGATGGCACGGGTGCCAGTCTCACATACTTCTCCCTCTGTTTGCTCACTTCAAAGACAGCGCGGAGTGCCAGGCATTTCATACATGTGGGGAATTAGCTGGTTCTTACAGGTGCAAAAGGTCACCTTTTATCTTTTGATTTGCAGTTATGATTGTGTGTGTGTGGTTGAAGAGGGCCCTCCTTGTAGTGATGATACTGTAGATGTATTCAGATGATATATGGGTACGTATATGTTTCATTTTGCTCTATAATAGCATCCACTATCTTAAAATATATTTAATATACACTGTAATGTTTCCACCAATAGACCAATATGAAAAACATAATGAAATAAAAAGAGCAGAGGTAATAGAAAAGAAAAAAACTATACAAAATTAGGTCGACCTCAATCAACTACAACATTAAAATCCTGGACCTGTCTAGTTGTAGCACCGGTTAGCATCATAGCCAGGTCAGAATTAGTGTTTAGCAGACGCCTGGAGCGGTATAGCCAATCAAAGGAGAGTAGGGAGGGGGTCTTATTGCAAGGCAAACTGGGTAAGCTAGTCCTATGACTTGCAGGCAATTTGGCAGACATTGACGGTTCCCAGAAGATGATAGACTCTTGTTTTCTGTTGCTTTTGGAGGATCAAACGTCTCGAACAAAATGACTTAACTAAAAAAAACCTTTCTTCAAAAACAACAAGAAAAGCAGCACATACTACCAGGGATCATATATAAACCTTCAGAGCATTCTGTTCAGGTGAGTTTATCTATAACCCTCACATCCTAATAAATTCACTATCACCCATGGTGGGACATCTGCGGTCAAGCTAAGTGACCTTGTGTTATCAGGTCTCCTAGTACCGGATAAACTCAAACTAAACACAACCGCCCACTTGTTCAGGCCTCCAAACAGGCTTGTGTGTTGTTTTGGTGGAAAGATCTGGAGGCATTGTTTACACCACAGAGTTTACAAGGATTGAGAGTCATTACAAGCAGGAATCCAACAAAATTAGACAGGCTCCCTTGTGAAAACACTACAATACGGGATTGCAAAACCATGAAACCCCAGCAGAAAATGTGGAGCAGGGCTCAGAAAAGCTAAAATAACTTGCTATTAATTTGGCTTTTGTTTGATTTCCAACTCAACACTGAGTGTCCCTTTATGTTAAATTCATAAGAGACATCTTCATGGTTAGTACGCCAAGCAGTCCTACATATCCTGCCTTTGATTCGATAGAGGCAGTTTTATGAAGGGGAGGCCATGCCCTGGGGCCAGCCCCAGTGGTTTTCCCCTTGTATGGATAAATAAACCAGCTGCATCACTATAAATGACATAACATGGGATTTTTTTTGTCCTCCCCCAAATTAGCATGGAAATGAAGTGGAAAATGGGATATAAATGGAAATGTGGGTGAAGAGGGGGCTGGTGGCAACAATAGGAGGGTTTACACAGAACCAGCGCTATGTGGGCAGTGAACAAGTGAGCAAGACAGAGAGAGAGACAGACAGAGAGAGACGTCAACAAGGCTCCTCTGTGTCTCCTTAAATCCATCCTGCTTTTACAACAAAACAATGTCTCTCACAACACACTTTGGTCTCCACGATGTGCCTTTGGCTAGTGATGGAGGGGCGGTTTTATAGTGTGAATGTGTGAATATGCATGAATGTGAATGCATGCATATTTGCATGTGTCTTTAACAAGTCTGTTTGAATGAATAATTTGATGACATAGCAAGTATCCACAAAATAAATGAAAATTGATTTTAAAAACTAGATTCTCTTTTCCTGATATCTTATTCCTCTAGCGCTCTTTATTATTGTCCAAAAACACATCAGTGAGTGACACTGTTAAACTGGGTGACATATTCCTTCATTACAGTAAACTTGGCCACTGTTGTTCATTTTGAGGCAATCCCACATTCACCATCCTGCTGCCATAAATATTCACTAATGCACCAAATGTGTATTAATCCACAGCTCAAAGCGTAAAGCGTGTAACTTTGTGAAGCATATTAAATACTTACAAAAATATTCTATTTGTGTAATGTAACTTTTAATAAAATAAATAAATGACTGATGCAGACCAAAAATAAAAGAGTAAGATAAAAGATTAAAATATCAAAATCATAAACAAACATAAAACACTCTGAGCACAAACCAGCCGTAAACCGTTAAAAAGGGTGTTTTGCAGTGTCTGTGTATCTGTGTGGGGGAGAGTTTAGAGTCAGCTTTGTGTTTTATCTGGCAGCTCAGCTGGGCCGGTGCAGCTGCATGGCAGCTACTTCTCTTCAGGGCTGCCAGTCAAAAACACCCCTATAAATGCTATTGTGCTCACCTGATTGATCTTTCACAGGCCCAGAGCAGGCCAGACAGGCTGACTTTGGAGGGGAATGGCAAGGAATGGTCGGTGAACAAACAAGCGAGCCAGTGTCTGCGGCAGAGGAGGTTGGGCCGCAGGTGGCTAGGAGGCACGCTTGGGTTGGCGCACTAGCCCTTGTCAGATGCCAGCAGTGACATTTCCTGACTATGGCTATACACAAGCAGGCATCCCAGCAACGGTGCAGTGTCCTGGGGGAATGAAGAACAGGCCTTGGGCGGATTTTACTGCACACACAGGCAAAGGAGGAGGAGATGTATGGGAGCGCACATACGTGGACGCATGCATTAAACATGACACACACACACACTTTCTCATAAAAACACTAATAAAGATCTCTTTCTGTCTCACTCTTTTTCTTCTCACACACATACACACGCCTCCACTGGAGCTCACTGTTGCTGAGAGCAGGCAGGGCTCAACTGAGGCGAGCGAAGCCTGTCTGGGGTGCTGACTGAACATCATTGCCAGGAATTCCACAGGGGTGGTGCACGGGTGGGAAATCACTCGACCCGTCTCTGCGGTCTAAAGCCCGGCAGGCAGTGACAATCCCCTGCACCAGCCTCAGGAGCACATCGCCAGGAGGTGTAAATCAAAATCATGGAACATTTTCCAAGCTAACGACCAATCATGTCAACAGAAGTGACTCACAAATCAACTTTTAGCTTTCTTGTGAGCACAGGTTATAATACAGTATGTTCACTGTTTAGGTGCTCTCTCATAATCAAGGCACTGATGCGTGTCTGTTCAGGGCAGGTAGCCAAGAGCAACATGATAAGGACTAGGCTACTTTTAACGCCCTAAACAATGGGATGTTTCCAGGAAGGTTGCAAGTTCAAATAATACAACCTGACCTTTTAAGGAAGTGTTCATTGCATTTTTAAAAAATCATGCAACAAACATAGCTGACTCTATTTGGTCTGGAGTTATTTTCAGTGTGTATTGTTTGCGGAGGAAATATTCTCCTGGATGTAAATCAGGCACCGTGGATTTTGCGCAAGCAGGACACAAGGTAGCCCTGGGGGGTCTAGATTTGGCAACGCGGTGCGGTAAGGATGTATGATAAGTCAGGAAACTTACGTGGAGTTGATATTATTTTTGCTCTCTCTGAAAGAGAAAATGGAAAAGGGTTGTCTCTGGGCACAGACACGCAAGCAAGTTACAAGGGCATGTGAAACAACTAACTGCGCTGTGTTACACAATGAGTGTTTGCATTAGGAATCATTTTTCAGTTGGCATGGCACGTGAGAGAGGCTGTTCTTCCTCGGAAGCCTATTCCATACTCCAAACAAAGCGGGCTCTCTGGCGGCCTCCAGCCTGAGTCCTGTTTGTTTTAATGGTCCTGTGATGCCCAGCGTTCATAATGAGAACTAATGTCATCCATACAGTGAATGTCCTGTGGTAGATGCCAGTGTTATTTCTCTTTCGAGGTCTAAGTTTAAAGAATACAGAATATCAGACTACAGTTTTTTGCTAGATGGTGAACATATTGGAGCATTTAGCAGCTAAAGCTTCAAATATTTCCCTCATGAGTCGGTGGAGACCAAAAACAGATTAAAAAGAGAGTGAATATTGGATTGGACTGACGGCTCCAAATGAATGCCATGTTGGCTCACATGGATTGAACCCATATGGTTTTATTTTGGTTTTGGCATTGCCTGGTAAAGCAGAGCAATGGCTGTTATGGGAAACCATTACATTCCCAGTGGGGGTGCGGCTGCTGAATACACTATGGACATAGCTGCTTGGTGAATATGGACCATGGAACCTGCCTGATAGACAATCAAAGATACATAAAATTCTCATGATATATATCATGAAGAACATGTATTTGTTTGTGCACAGTGGTGGTTGTTGTAAAAAGTATACAGACACAACTACTTTAGCAAAACCATGCTCAATTGAAACCATCAATTTATATTTGAAGTAGAATTATTAATTATTAATTAATTCAGCAAATCTCTTTCTGCTGTCCATGTTGGCTTAACTCAACTTTTAAAGGTTGTGTAACATTTTGGAGAGTATATTAGCAAAAATGCAAAAATATAGTCATTTGTATGTTTTCATTTGTGTATAA
>NW_023339651.1:3666490-3671325 GCF_004916995.1 Morone saxatilis | reverse complement strand
TTTTCATTACCTTAGAATGAGTTGTTTTTATGCCACAAAATCCTACACGCTGGTCCTTTAAGCCAACATGGACAAGAAGTGCCCGTAGAAAGTGGACACATGTGATATTATCAAAAGCTCCAAAACTACTATCAAACTGATACAAGGAGTTATTATTGAACTAATGTTTCAAATTAATATTGTAATGCCTCAATTTGACCTACACAAGCAAACCTATCAGCTAGCAGTTTCTATGTAGTTATTCTTAATGCCTGCCACAAGGTAGATTCCCCTTGAAATCAATGAAACAAGGCGATGGAAACACTACCACCTTTGTCCACAGGGGTCGCCAGAATCAAAACAAAATAATAGTTCCTTGTTACTGCTTTAAGGTGCTGCTTGTTTTGTAAACTGTTCACTCGCTTCCTATATTATATCCTGCACATGCAGCAAGAACTTTGGTTACATTAACATGAATAAATCCTAAAAAAAATCTTAGATAAAATATTTTTGTATTTTTATATTGTCAACCCAGAGTTGAAGTTCCTGTGTGTGACTGGATATTTTGATCATGCTTCCAGTAAGTCCCTGTGTGATGTCCTTGTTTTATCAAAGATCTTCATTTGTTTATCAGTCACCATCAGCCTTATCAGGAGCGAGGGAGGAGTGGGAGGGATGGAGAGAGGAAGACGAAGGTCCAGAGAGAGGAAGGTGGAGAGGTGTTGTCGACAAGCCTTCCAAACAACACCATCCCCCACAGACGCCTCGGCCCCTGGCTCCTTCTGTCTTTCTCCTTCCCACATCCTCATTTTCTCTCACTCTGTCTCGTCTTCTTTCTTCTCTCGTTCCATCCATCCTTTATTTATTTTTTCTGTTTGTCTCCATTGCTTCTTTTTATCTCTCTCCTGAAAGCGTTTCACTGTCTCCGAATATTTCTCTCCATCCATTTCAACACATCTCACTTCTGTCTCAATAAGTAGAACAGCTGAAGCTATAATAACATTTCACCCATCCATCAAGCACAGCCAGCTTTGATCAATAAGCACTTTGAGTCCACTCCACAGCACCGCACTGAACTTAAAATGTCTCCCCTCTGTCTCTGTCAGTACTTATCTCTCTGCTGACAAAGCTATATTAGACTCAGGGGTGGATGACTATTACAATAGATTTCACAATGCATTTCAGCACTGTGTTGTGTGTGTATGTGTGTGTGTGTAATGTAAATGAAATACGTAGAAGTGATCTATGGCAACTGCCTATATTCTTTACAATTTCAATCCATCCTAAAGGACCTAAAGAAGTTGTAAATCCTGTAACATGACTGTATCAGCACAATATTTAATGTAGGTGTATCACTGCGTAGAAATTTAACACAGCTGTTTCTTCTTTTTTTTCAATTTAAAGATGTCAACCACATGTGAATTAAAAACACATGTGCTTTCCAAACACGTGCCGCATTTCAAAAAGTTTTTTTTTTTTCTTTACTAAAATCACATGTGACATTTTTCACTTCAAATGCAAGAAAACAGTGGAGCTAAGGAGAAGGGTTTTCCACACAAGAACTTTTTATTTAATTCACTTAAAATCATCATTGATCATTAGTTTCACATTGAGAGAGAGAGAGAGAGAGAGAGAGAGAGAGAGGGAGATGATTCACAAGCAAAACAAAAAGGCATTTTCAAATGGAAAATTTGGTGTCCAAAAAGCTCACATGCTTTGATGTCACATATCATGTGCGACTTTTTTTTTTTTTGCAAGGACAGGATTTTGCCAGTACTGTGGTAACAACACAATAATGTTGAGTCATGCTTTAATACAGGACAAATGAGTTTGTGGAAATGAAATAAAGGAGAATCTCCCCATCAGCCCAAACTCTTTCCATCTACTCTTTCATCAGAAGAAGAAGGTCTTAGCATAAAGAACCCAACCTGCTTGGCTTGTGACCTCTTGTCACAGCTTATGCTTTCAGTGTTGATGTAAGTAGTGAGCAATCAAACCAAAAGAGTGATTTTTCCTTCTCTGGCTGTTTCATTTGAAAGATTTTTAGAGGTCTGAAAAGGTAAAAGTATTCAGTATAAGAAAAGTGTCTACAGCAGGGGTCGCCGACCTTTTTGAGAGTGACGGCTACTTAAATGGAGAAAACGTCCAGGAGAGCTACTCGATGAACATCCATGTTAAACTGATCCTTTCAACAGAATAACCTATCAGGGTGTATTCTCACTCTATATACAGGGTTAAACCATTTGGAAGTAGAAGTTTTTTTCTCTGGTCGTAGTATAAAACACTGAATGAGAAATCTACTGATGTGAACAGAGAGTCAGTTTACTCAGCTTGCTTAATCAAGGTAAATCATGAAAATCTAAAAGTGCAACTCAGAGAAAGTCAGCGAGGTCACAATTTGTCACACAGAGAACGATCGCCAGATTCAGAAAAGCAGAACAGGGAAGCAAACGCAGAACATAAAGGCTTGTCTCAATGTACTTCTTTAATTAATAAAAGCATATCAATAATGTATTTAAATGACACAATGGATTCAATTTGTACATTTCTTTGCAAATGATATGGGGGAAAAAAATGTAGGATTAAGATTGAGATTATAGAACATACTCCTTGGGCCCTTCACAACAGAATAATGTTTAGTTTTGCTTTACTGTTGTGAGGGAAAACGTGAGGTTATGGGGAGAGGAGTTCAACCTTCATCTTTCTGTTCATACTAGATTTAAGTCTGACCAGTTGTTCCTAATATCACAGCCTTAGTGTGGAGATCAAGCAACGAGTGATTTTTCCTCCCTATAATTGTTTCATTTGAAGGATTTTAAAGGTCTAAGAGGTACAACTACCCAAAAAAGAAAGAAAAACTAAACAAAATTAGTTTTTTTCCTCCATCCCTTTCCCTTTAATCCTCCTGTGACCTCTTTATATTCCCTGTCTTGGCCTATATGGTTACAGAAGAGTTTATAGAGTGGCTTAAATTCAATAAAACAACTACTAAACAACCGTGATGTTTACTTTTTTAATATCCTCCAGTCTATCCTGCTCTGTGGTGAAACCGCTCAGAGCTACAGAGCTACAGAGCACGGCTGATGGAATATTTATAGCCTGTTGTGTATATCTAAATGCACATCTAAATATCATTAAGCAGGAAATCACATGTACAGTATCACCTGTTATGGAGATTGAATCAGATACGAACAGAGGAAGAGGAGTGTGTACATGCTCTTAAACTGCTTATTGTTACATCTCTGAATCTCAATCACCACTGAAACTAAAACTCAAATCCCATCAGAACTTTGTTTCCTGTCTCCTGGCTTCCGTCCTTAAAAAAACAGTCTTTGTGGCTTTAGTTAGGCAGCTTAGGTTCAATAAGCAGCAAGCATTTCACCATTCAGTCAGTCTTGTGTACAGAGCTTCGTGGACAACTTTAAATCCTGTGGTTTTCGTGTGGTGTAGACTTAAAAACCACAAGAATGCAAGAATGCATATTCCTGAGGTGGTTTACGTCAGTTTTGATGCTCGTGTTAATGTACAGGGCTCCTGCAGAGGTTAGTGCCACTTTTGTTCCTGCCTGGCTGTGATCTCTGCCTGTCTCCTACAGGAGGCAGATACATGAAATGAGGTAAACAAAGTGAAGTTCTTTGAGTTTGTCCGGGCAGAAAAGGAAAAACATGTCAGGACTTTCGTGCCAGGGCAGGTTTTTATGAATGGAAGTTTTTTCTTCTTCTTCTTCTTCTAACTTTCCCTCTCTCTTTTTGTGAATGAAAAACAACTGGAAAATCCTGTATAAAAAGCCCGCAGCCTGCCGGGAGATGATTGGCTGCTGCGGCGCAAGCTCCGCCTACGGTTGCTAGGAGCCCCGGTACGAGGCTTCTGATTGGCTCATACGGGGAACCGAGACTTCATTCATAAGTCAGTGTATTCATCCGGACAAAGGCAAGAAATTCGAGCCCTTGAAAGAGGAAATCCACCAATCACGAACCTGGTCTGGCCCGAGCGAGAAAAGCAAGTCTCCCCCATTCTCCCCCAAATCATGTCTGTAGCAGAAATGACAGCACAGCTGGCTCTCCAAAGTCCCCTCACTCCCATACAAAGTTACTCCAACTCACTCCAACCGCTGTTTGTTAGCCATTAGGCGTCGAAATAAGCGTTTTGGTTGTGTTTGCGTGTGACTCGACTAAAAAAACGCAACATCTGTTTCCCGTCACTGTTCGAGCGCTGGACTGTTTCCTAAAGAAAGTGGAGCCTGGCAATCTGGGCAGACGTGGCAAAAAGCCCAAGAAACAGGGCCACTAAATAACACCCATAACTCATACGCGCTTTATGACCCGTTTTAAACCCAGAAAGCGTGACTCACAACACAAATAAAGCGAACAAAACAGCACTATTCTGCACAAAAAAAGAAGAAAAAAAAGGGATAAATAAGTTGCTTGAGGTGTAAAAGCTTCACCTGAAACATGCAGGTAATGTGCATGTCTGTCACACACACACACACACAAAAGAGAGAGAGAGAGAGGTTTGTAAAGAGGGCAGCAGCCCGCTGGGTAATCACTCGCCATCACTTCCCCTCGGCATTTTTTGTGAATGGAGCTCATTATGCATGCAGCCTCCACGCAGCTCCATTCACAAGCAGCGCTCTCCCTCCTCTCCCTGCAGCCTGCGTGGATCTCACTCAACTCAGCCTCAATGACCACAAACGGTTAACGGATGGATTATAAGATGGATGGATATTTGGACCAGCAAGTGCCTTACACTTTAGCAAATGTACGTATGGATGAACTCTTCTGTTACTTCAACGCTTTTTCGCTTGTTTTTTTAATGCCAAAACTCGGCTACCGGGCTTTATCTCTCTCTCTCTCTCT
>NW_023339651.1:3663364-3666465 GCF_004916995.1 Morone saxatilis | reverse complement strand
TGTATGTTTGTGTGTATGTGTGTGTCTCTGTGTGTGTGCGCGCAATAGAAAAACTCTTTCCCACCCCGCTTTAAAAACTAACACAAAATCTCCACAAACTAAAGCATAGCAAGTGGTGCATTTAGTAATGTTTGTCAGCGGGTTTCGTCCGCGAGATACTTTGGCTGGAGAGCGTGTCAATGTGTGCCAAATGGTCACTTTCTTCAGACGCAAACAGCGCGTTTGTTTTTCCCAGATTGCCTCCACAACTGAGAAATGTGTTGTTTTCTGAGGAGCTCTTGAAGTTCACCTATAGCTGCAGTAGGCTCTCATTTGTAGCTCATTACAAATTATTATTATTATTATTATTATTATTATTATTATTATTATTATTATTATTACTTCTTGTTACCTTTTGTCCAATGTGTCCAAGTGGTGGCTGTTCCTTCACTCTACACACGCCACATTAAACATGGCATTTGCTGTTTTTGACACTGATGTGTTGGACATGAGCAGTTTGGAGTCTGTTTCTCACTTCTCCTCTGTTAACATCTGTGGCTTTTGCAGAAGTCGCATGGAAATGGGCCCCTAAATAGACTGTTGATGGCAGCGAAAAGGAAATACATGGACACAGAATTGCCCCCTCAGGAATCCGAAGGTAAAGTAGTGGAAGCTCACAATTTTGGCCTCTGGTCTCTTTACATGCTGCATGTTTACATCATGGTGTATCAACCCCAAGCCGATGTCAGGCTTCAGTTACTGCATTTTAAATGTGATTGGGATAAGACACTTATTTGTGAGCTAGTGGTCTAACTGGTGGCCTGTCATTCTGCTGTGTGCTCATCATGTACTCTTTCTTTTTTTATCTTTCGGTTCAGACCTCTTCCAGGATTTAAGCCAACTCCAAGAGACATGGCTCACAGAAGGTGAGATTTGCCTGCAGGCTGCTTTTCCACTTAATTTGTACTTTTCTGTGATGATTCCATTATTAATGACAGTCATAAGGTTTGATGATGTGTCTGTCTGGAAAGAAAAGATTTGTGAACACAGAAACCAAAAAAAAAAATACATGATATTCTTTCCTATTTTATTAAACTCTTAAGGAATTATACACATATGCTCCTTTCCATCATTCATAAAAAGCAGGAATGCTTCCAGGTTTTCTGTCAGTCCAACAGCTTTACAACAAAGTTAATGCGCTTTTATTCAAATGCTATTATAAAACTGTGGCTTTGGTGAAAAAGATGACCTCCTTAGTTTAGCTGAATCTCACTTGAGAGAGCCCAAACTTTCTGATGCAACACACATGCTCATAAACCATACAACACCAAAGAAGAAAAAAAAAAAGAGGCCAGAGAGAACACAGACGGGACATTATTAGCTTTGAGCATGTCCTATTTTGGCCATGTTGGCATGTAGCATGCGTGCCAGCCAGCGGCCAATGCAAACAAACAGGCTATTTGGCTTGTGTCACTCAAAGGCACATAGCAATGAAATGAGCCCCGGTCAGAGGCAATTGTCAGCTGGTAGACTTAATAAGTGCAATGATGATGTGAGCCCTAATAGAGTAATTATACTGTATGTCAAGAGGAGGGAAACAACACAAGCTGCGAGTCATTGTGCCTGTTTTTGGTGCTGACCTGGAGCAGGACACTGGGACTAATGTGTTTAAAGCTGCAAGTAAAAATGAGAACTGCACCCGGAGGTGTGAATGTTGTTGTGTCGGTTGCTTTGATGTGCTTTGATGTTGAGGTTTAAAGGGGAAATGCCACTCATTTTTGACATTTAATGTGAACCACATCAACCTGATAAATCCTGTTTAAAGTCCCCCACCACAGAAAAAAAGCGTGTCTTGCTTATTGTTCCTTCTCTTGGATGTTTGAGCTTCACTGTGCAGAATGATGCATGTGCAGAGTTTGACGTTAGAAGGCTGTTTTCACTCGTCTGCTGAAGTTTCCCTGTGCTCACCTTAAATCTGAGTTTAAAGTCTGCGTGTACAATCGATTTTGTCATCACAACTAATTTGTAAGCCAATTGTGGTCCAATATGCGACTTATATAAGTCTGATGTGAAATGTTAAAGCCTCCAGTGCACAATCAGTGAAGTAGGAGACATATTGTCTCTTGTTGTTAAACTTTTGAAATGAACAGTATTTGCATTTTTCATAGATTTTAGATTCTTTTAATGAGGGAGAAGCAGTAGATGTAATCTACTTTTAAGTCTCTCTTTTTAAGTAAGTAATGGAAAAACTATATCAGATCAAATTATTATTCCAAGCAGAGATGTCTAGAGGGGATCTTTAAGTCATTTTATATTCTCTGTAAATGCTATTCTCATTGGGTGGTGCTCTTATTGTGGGTAAAGCAGAATTTCATAAGTAATCATACTTAGAAATCTTGTGTCACCTTAACAGTACAATAAGTCTCAGTATTGACTTTGAGTCAGAGGCAGACTTTGACTACAGCAGATCAGTAAACCAGGGAAGTGAGGCAGTTGCAATCAGAGACACTGTGGAAGAGTTTGTCTGCAGACATTTCAATTGAGCCCACTCCCCGGCTATAGCTGCACTGTTTATGGCAAACAATGCTGTATCCACGTTAGCTTTCTCACCTTTTTCTCATGCAGCGTCAAAAACCAGCAAGTTCACTTCACACCAGCGTCTCACGCAGACAAAGACACAAGAGCCAGAGCCCAATAAAACTACAACAATGGGTGTCGCTTCAAAGTTGGAGTCTATTTGTATTCACAGATTTCACTGTAAAGACCACCCTTAAAGGTTCAGTTCACCCGGGGGAAAAAAACACCCTTTTCTCACTTACCTCTTATAGGCTTTCAGATAATTTTGGTTTTATTTGCCCAGGCTGCAATTTATGCCAAGACCTTACTACAAAATGAATAGAATAGAAACTGAATAGAATTTAGTTTGTGGAGATCAAAGCTTTAAGGTAAATAAAAAATAATGGACAATTGGAACTACTTTCTACAAAAGAAATTGTCCTGATAAAAACTGATGATAGTGGAGGACACTGTTTCTGAAAAGTTTTTAAACATTTTATAGGTATAAGCTTCACACATTATATTCCATTCACCTCCACGGTACTGTTGGGACTCTGTAAATAATG
>NW_023339651.1:3658133-3663297 GCF_004916995.1 Morone saxatilis | reverse complement strand
ATTGAATTGAATTGAATTGTACTGAGGTGATGACAGAAATCACAGACAGTTAAACCACAAAACCTTTGCAAATTAAACCAAAGCTATCTGCATGGCTAGACACCACTGTGGTAAATGAGACAGTATGTTGTTTTTTTTATAATTTTAGTGAACCAAACCTTTTAACAGGAGCCGTTATTTCATGTTCTAAATTTACAAATTGGGTGGCAGCTTATTGTTGAGTCACTGAACGAACAAAGCAAAAAAAAAAAAGCTGGACAGAAAGATGGAAGTGTAACTATATCAAAGTGTTATTTAACCCTAAGTACTGGCTTGTTTTCAGCTTCCCCGGCTTAGACCTCTCCTTTCCTGTTGCATTAATTAAAGACCTTATCATGACTGATTGCAGTTGTGAGGGATTCACCAAGATTGTAAAAGCTGGGTATAGCTGGAGGGAGTTTTTTTGTTTTTTTTCCGCCAAAGGAGAGCGGAAGCAAGAGGAGAGACAGAAAGGGTGAAGCACTGAATGGCAAGAGTTCAGGAACTTGTCACATCTTGTCTCATTTTGGCCTTTAGGTTTATATGACTGAAGCTGCTTAGCTCCTCCCAGGATCTCCCACTGAGAGAAAAAAAAAAGTCATTCAAGGTGCCTGGAAGCATCGGGGAGAACGTCTGCGCTCGTATAAACACACTTTCTTTCTTGTGCTGACTTGCATCTCAAAGCCCCTGACGAGGTGTTCCTGGAAACAAATCAGATACACATGCAAGCGCTCACATACACACAGGAAAGTGAACAGACGCAAGCACGCAGCAGCGTTTGCGATAATGTCTGATGCTCATCATCCGTGTTTCTCTTCTCCTGCCTCTTTATGAGGTCCAGCATGTTCCGTTTTGGACATGTTGAAACAAGTGGAAATGATTGATTGTTGGATCTGCGAACTAAATATCGGCTGCTGCTCTGTCTCATACAGCAGCTTTATTTCTCCCCCCTCAGGGCGAACCACTGAAAAGTTAAAAGGGGGTAATATTATTATGGTATAGTAGGCCACAGGATGCGCCATTGTATAAGAAATCGATGTCATTTATCTGAACATGCTCCAAAACGCTGTCATCCGGTTTCCTCTGTACAGGAAGGAGGAGTGTGACGACAAGAAAGTGGATTTAAATTTCTTATTTCCTCTTTTTGTCCTCTGTCTCTGTTTCTCTTTCTCTGTCTCTGTTGAGTTTGTGTTTCTGTGTTGTGAATCACTGTCTGGAAACCGTAAATGGCAGATGAAGTGAGAGAGAAGAGGCATTGAGGTTGAATTGAGGTTGAGGTTGAATGCTGGGTCAGATTTAGGTTCTTGGGTTAGAGTACAATCACATCCTTTTGTCACGAGTCACAGTCGATCCTATAATGTCTGCTTTTAGGGAAAAAATACAGAGATGAGTCGACGTGGTAGTTTTATTATTTATAAAACGGGGGCTGCTTTGTCCACTTTTGTGAACAGGTGGTGTGAAACTACACACAACATGGTGCCACTTTGTTTTGCAGCCCATTACGCCCGTGATTGAGTTCATGATATTTAATGATACCCATCAACTTTTCCCTACCAGTTAGCCTGTACCATGACGTAAGTGCGGGTCCAAAGCAGTGGAAACACTTTAAAAACCCCAGCAACTTGTGGGGCTGGAGTGGTGCCAGATTAAAAGGTTGCTAGCCCTGTTTCTGCTCTACATTTTAGGGTTAGGTCGTTAATTCGAGGATAGGTGGACAAAATGCTCACGGCTCAGCGGGTGAATTTGACCTCCTCACCCCTTGTACGGTGTTGGCAGTCAAATGATTTGGGCTTTTCTAACCTGCTTGTGTGACTCAGTGTCCAAAGCTCCAAAAGGACAAGTGTGAATGGTTTTGGATTCCTAAAAAAAGGGCTGTACAATAGTGTCTGTCTAGCTCTGCTGCACCTGGGCTTGGCATTACTGATTGTGCTTTTTCAGTTGCATCCTAAATGAGTTTTGTTATGAGAGATATCAGGGCCACTGAAATTGTACACCACTGCAGGTCATTATGTGTCAGATCAAGATATCACACACCATATCACTATATTGACTCGTCTATTTTTACAAATCATTGTAAGCTGGCTGTATGTTGTCTCTGTCACACTTACATTTGTGCATCACAGCGATTTATATAAGCGGATATATTGACTTTTAAGTAGTGTGATCGAATATTAGTATAGCTGTAGAAAACCCACTAATTCACCACTGATTGTGGCCATTTCACAAGGAGATCTAAGAATTGCTTTAACCTTAACTTGCTCTTGTTTCACTTCCCCACTCCTCCTCTTGATTTGAGGCTGCTTTCCTTGTTCTCGATTGCTCGAATAAGATGAAATCCAGACTACTTTTAGATTGTTAGACAAGAGTCCCTGAACCTTTTGGTACGAAGAGAAGTTGAATCTGAATAGCTGATTCGTCACAGCGCTTGACAAATTTCCTCACTTGTTTAGCCAGAACAGCCTGTTTAGTCTGTCTGGCTTTCTACAATGGAAATAGGAAGAAACTGGTTAACAGCTGGGGGTACAAACTTGACCGTGGGTGTACAGATAGCTGACTAGTTTGAGTTGTCAGAAACTCTAAAATAGGATGTATTAATGGACCTGTGGGATTACTACTACAACTTAGCTTTCTGACCGTAAGGACTGAATCAACTGTCAGTCTCTGATTTCATTTAATTGCAAAAGAATTTGTGATGAAAAGCATTGTTGTGAAATAAAACGGTCATTGGGGAAAATTGGGTTGTGAAATATAGAAAAAGGACATTTTGGAGAAAAAAAACTGCTGTATTTAAGGACTGGCAGTAAACTATTTTATTGTGAAAGAAAGCAAGAGCTTAAAAAAAATTCAAATGTATTAATTGAATTGAATATTGAACACTTTGGGTCTCTACACAAAACCAGGCTGGCAGGTTAACATCTTTGATGCCATTCAGGTGCTCCGTGTTCTTGTGTATTGAGTCTATGGGTGAGCAAAGTGCTGGCCTTTTGCTGCAAAAATCATGAAGTGAAGGTCACTTGAAAGAAGAAAAAGACATAATGAGGAAGGAAATTAGAGACATAGAAAGGTCAGAGTTGGTCTAAAATGTAATAATAATGTTTTAAGTTATGCTTGCTCTTTTGTTTCTTCTTATTTCAGCTCAGGTCCCTGACAGCGATGAGCAATTTGTTCCTGATTTCCACTCTGAGAACTGTGAGTACTCCACTTTCAATTTCGGTGTCCTTTCATTGTATGTGTGTGCAATTGCGCAGTTTGTCTATCCATGTCACTATGTCTAAATATAAATGTGCCAAAAATCTGATTTTCTCACCATATATTGCACAGAACTGCTTTTTTTTTAATTTATTCAATCAGGTAGTGATCCATGCAACATACAGAGCTGTGCGCATTTGTCCAGTTGGCTCGCTCATGTAATTCCACCTAAAGTATGCATGTCATGAGAAAGTGAGGACGAAACCAGCGGTCAAATTTGGGCTGTGAAACCGCCAGAGGCTTAGGTGGGGATACTGTAACCCGCTGATGTTACAGTAATCTCTTTGGCAGACAAAGCTATGCAGAAACAGAAGGCCTAATGAGCCAGTCATCATGAAGTGAATTTGGATGCCGGCATTATGTGCTGCCGTCATCCATTTGCATGCCTTTGAAAAGCTGAATGGGGACAGCCCAGGAAACCAGTAAAAAATTATTCAGGGCCCAGGTACAAAGATGGCCTTTTGTGTTCATCGGAAGGTGTAAAATGGAAAAGCAAATTCCTGGGCAGCACAACTGAGCGGCTATTTGAATGACTTTCCCTTTCGTGTTGTGTGTCTTAACAATGGCGATTCAGGGTGGGAAGTACGTGTTCTCTACACAACCCCAGTTTTTTTCTGTTCCCATTCAACACCATTGCAAGGCCTCTCATCCATTTTAGCACTGACACTGAATGCTTGGAAACGCGTAAAGAGAACTTGAATACCACAAAGCATAATCTCATCCCCAAAAAAGTAAAACTGACAGCTTCAAGTCCGGCAGTCAAAGGCACTTCCTCCCCCCGTAGGAAACCCATGTGTCCTTTGTGTGTAAACATCATGTGATTGTTTAAAAAGCCGCTATGACCCAGCAACCTGGTCAGCCCCTTGAGTGTACCACATGCCCTGTGCAACAATTGTCCGTGTCTGATGGCCAACAATGTGAGAGAAAGGGAAGTGCAAGAGTGAACCCCGGGGCAGCGCAGAGGCCATGTCTACTTAACCCCCTGAACTCGTCAGCCCCAATCAGCTGTCAGGCCTCTGCTAACGGTTGACCAGGGTATGATTTGCAGGGCTCACGGGGCGCTTAAGTTTGACGGGGCAGCTCACTTCACAACGGTAGAGACCACTCGCCGGTTGACAGACCAGTGTGTCCCTGCCTGGTCCCAGTCAATAGCCACAGAGTCCAGTCAGAGCGTCTCATTCAGCTTTGATTTCTGGAAAATTGAAGCTGACCAAGCGGCCATAAAAAATTCATCTATGTGTTTGTTCTGGATTACTGTATGTGGTCTATTAAAAGCATACAAAGGCTTTATCCTTTTCCCATACTAGACGAAAGGCACGCTCAGTGTCTGGAGTACTTTTCTGAAAAACAGGTGACTCAACCTGTATTTGGAAACTCTAAGCAACATAAAAAAAAGGAACATAAAGCAAGCCCTAATCCCCAGGTGACCAAGAATATAATTGAGGCTTGCATATGAAATCGGCGCCCTGCGTAAAAATTAAACATTGTTGTTTTACTGAGTCAGGGTTGTTTACCTGCCATGGGTGTGGTAGTTGAACGGAGAGGGGAGACCGAAGAAAAGGGAGGCCAGTGTAACAGCAAAAAGAAGAGATGCAAAAAAACATCTGGGACATGTTGGAATGCTAAGATTTACGGAGAAGAGGACGGGGGGGCCAAAGGAGGGATTTGTGCAATACCCTGCACATATCTGGTAAATCTAACTCAATCTGGTCGCATTCTCCTGCTTTCCACCACTAACAAGCGTGCTCTGTCTGCAGGGCTGCCATTAAGAGGGAAGGTTACAACAAAACATGCCAACTTTTGTGTACTTAGCTGACCTGCCTGTGTGTGTGGCTTTAAAGGTAATTGAAGCCATTGGTTGATTACTGTGGCACCCATAAGTTTTTTCAAAAAAATG
>NW_023339651.1:3643179-3658108 GCF_004916995.1 Morone saxatilis | reverse complement strand
TTCTCTCTACCTCTCTCTGTGTCTCTCTCTACACACACTTTGAGTGTTCCAAGATGTGAACTAATCCAGCGATTTCTGAGCTGTGTGGGACGATTGTTTAGTTTTGTGCCTTGCAGTAATTATATAGGAAGTTGTGGCTATAGAATGCTGTTACAGTGCTTTTCAGAGAGCAAAGTTTAGCAAAGAAGAGAAAGCAAGAAAAGAGGGAAGAGAACGGAGGAGAGGAAGCAGGGAAGGAAAAGAACAATATAAACACATGCTTTGTCAAAATCTGCATCCTCTTTTTGATTTTTATTTGATCCTGATTCTTTTATGGGTTGCACAGTTTCCACAAGATTTCTTTTATTATAGTATATAATGCAGTGGGGCTGCACAATTTATTTCTTGATTAATCATTTGGTCTAAAAAATGTTGATCACAGTCTCCTGAAGTCTGAGGTGACGTTTTCAAATGACTTGTTCTGTCCAGCCAATAGTCCAAAACCCAAAGATATTCACTTCACTATCACATCAGACAAAGAAAAAACAAAAAATCCTCAGTAAGATTTTGTGGTCTCTAGTGTTGACATTTCAGATTGCCACCAACTGAATACAGCTCAGTCTTCCAAGCGTGTAGAAGAAACTGTGGTGGCCGCAAAACCCATGAAAACCGCGAAAGGCTTTTTCCAGAGCCAGTGTTTGGGTTGTCCATTTGTCTACTGTAGAAACATGGCAGTTCAACGTGGTGAACTCATTGAAGGCCACTATAAAAAATAGTTCATTCTAAGGGAACAAAAACAACAATTACTAAATTCAGGTGATTATACACTAATGAAAACATGCCTATGAATATTATATAATACATTTCTGCCAATAGATCCTCCTAAGGGTTACACACTAAACCTTCAAATGATTGACTGATAATCAAAAAAGTTGCTGATTAATTAATTAAGAAAGAAAGAAAGACACATGGAAAGAAAGAAAATAACAAGAGAAAGGAAAGATTCCTGTAACTCGGCTCTAACCAAATCCTCCCAGCAGTGTGTCTCTCTGGCTCTGTGTGTTCTGCTTTGTCATGAATTCACAGCCTTCCTCTTGTTTGGGTTGTTTTTCTGGATCAGAACTGGCCCAATCAGGCCCTATTTGGAGCATGGGGCGATGGGTGAATTGAGCCCCTCCCTCTCCAACTCCCTCTCTCCCCTAAAGAGAAACATGCAGCTCTGTGTTCTCCACTTTCCAAAATACAGCTGCTATGCAACAAAGTGCGCAAAAACAGCCAGGTGCCTGCCAGATATGCACGGATACCGCTCGCTTACTCGCTCCAGGGGAGGCGAGGCTTGTGTTTGTTGCGCTGTTTTGTTTTGCTTATAAGTAAAATGGTTGATTTCTCGTATGTGAACAGATGATTTCTTTTGACAGCCTCACATCCACTTACTCATGTGCACACAAAAACACACTTGGCCTGGTGAACACACACACACACACACACACACACACACACAAACTTCAGCCCCGCAGTTTTATGAATGGGTTGGTTGTGAAAGATTGGCTGAGGCAGCACATTGAGTTAAGGGGAGTGAACCGTCATTCATGACATTGGGGGACGTTATTCCACCACTAACAACACCTATGAGAGGTACCGGCCTTTATCTGACTACAACATTTTTTCAAGATCCAAGCTGTATTTGTCTATTCATGCTTTTATTTGCGCTTCCTTTCTTCTGAGTAGTTGCAATCACGTCTTTGGTTCCCCTTTGAGTTTTAGCAGAATTTGTTGTCAGATTTTTTTTACATTTTTAAAAGTTACTGCTAGTTTACAACATTATTTAGTCATCTTTAGTCAATCAAATTCAGCGAAAATGGGTTTGTAAAGGCCAGGCATGTCGAGTAATAGGCATTTAACAGCTTCCAGTGGGAAAGTAAAAGCTCTACTTCTGCGTGTTGATTCAGAACAGCCCTGTCAAAGCCAGGGGGCCGCGGGGATTTGAGCCAGGCAGCACAGCCCGAGTGTCAGCAGCATAGCTTTGTGAATGGACGGCAGTGTGTGTTTTATTACAGGAGAGTGAGGGGAGGTGTGTGGAAGGAAAAGAGAGAGTGTGTGTGCTAGTACATCCCTGCGATGCTCATGCGTGCCTGTGCATTTCTATGTCCCTGTTGGTGTGTTTACTCCAACGGGGACGACTCTGCTTTCTGCAGCTGGAATGTTTTCTTTTTTCAAAAGTGAAGCACAGACCAAAGAGGGGAACAGATGCTGTGAAAGAGACGGGGCGAGGCCGTAAAAATAACAGTAGTTGAACTTGAAACAATCATTATTAAAGATAGGGGAGTGTGTCAACCGTTTTCAGATTGGACATCTTGCCTGTTGAAGGTTATTCCCAGTTTTCTAAAGCTAGGGTCTCAGTCTAGTTTTGGCCATAATTTCTATTGGTGACTGAAGATTGTATATACCAAGTTAATTGGTGAGATCTGGAAATGTGGAGACTTTGGTGAAAAGAAGTCAGATACTTGTGAAAGGTCAGTCAGGTTGTAAAGGAACCCCTAGTTAGCCAAACTTTCCGTTTCAACCATCCAACACAGTTTACAAACGGGCTTTCTTGTTCAGTTTTAATCAAATGTCCATGCACAGTTTTCCGGTGCAATGAGGGATTATTGGGGACATCTGGCATATTTATTTTGGTTTTGATAATCTGGCTAGATTGAGTCTCAAAAAGTCAGTTTGCTTCACATAAAGCGCTTGTTGGATCATTAAACAATGCCTGAAACTTCTTTCACCCAGAAACCTTTCTGATGTCTGAATTGAGCGGGTTGTGGTCGACAATTTTTGTACATTTCCAAACAATTTGACATCCTCTTAAGGCAGCGACTGGCCAGGTGTGCAGAGGTGTTTAAATGGGCAGGATTTGAACTTTTGCTCATGTCGCTTTTCATATGTGCAGCACCATGAATGCCTTTTGAGCAAAGATTGTCTGAAAGTGTGTGCCGTTATCCTTATTTGAACAATTGATTGTACCTCGCCCCTTTCTGTGGCTTTTCACTTTTCTTACCAGCAATGAACACTTTTGCCTTCAGATGAGGTTGGACAATGAGTGCAAAGTACAAAATAGGCCTTAAACCTTTCTGATTGTCTGACCCCTCCTGTTTCTTGCCCCATCTGACTTTGTTGTAACAGTGTCACCAGATGTCACCAGATTCATTATTTTTAGTCATAACTGTTAAAAATGATGGCGATCAAGCGGAATTATCAAGTAAAAGCTGTTTTTGCTGTCCTTTCTTGCCCAACCATCATACTCTCATCTCACTCTGTTTTTCCACTTATGCCTGACAGTCCGGCACACACACATATCGACACACAAACCACACACTGCACATGAGTGGAGGCGGTGGCTGCAGAGGGTGGACCTATAGTAACCTGCTGACACAGACCAGTAGGTGTGCAGAGTGAGCTGAGAGCCAGCGTACGGCCATATCGATCCTCGCTGATCCAGGAGAGGAGTAGGAGGAGATGGAGAGGGTTGATAGATGACTTGATAAAGATAAAGCACTGATAAATCAGTATGAAGGCTGATAGGGGAAGGAGAGGGGTAAGAGCGGGTCAAACGTGCCGTGAAGCATTACGGTCGAGATCCTGATCGAGAAACTGAGAGAGGGTGGGGGGGGTTGCAAGAAGAGCGGGAAGAACTGTGGATGTGGCATGTGCGTTGATAATTCCAAGCAAGGTGTCCCGACCTTTCTGTGTGTTATCTCCTTCTGATAAGGCAGATTGCGCCTAGGAACAGCAGCTTGAAACACACGTACAGGCACGCATTGCCACACAGGCGAACAAACAAATATAACACTGCACATGCACACCCCTACCTCACATCCATGATACCCTGGTGGGCAGTGGAAGCTCATTATATCATTTCAGTAACAGTGTGGGGGTGGATCGATCGCTACATTAAACATTAAGAGGGGACAGCTATATTGGGGGCTGAGGGATTGAGAGTGAGGAGTCAATATTGTGCCAGATTAATTACATCCACCTCTCGCCTGTGACGGGCTGTCCCTCTCGCAGCACATGTCCCGGGACAGGGATGTATTGTATTAAGTCCACTAAACAGCAATGGAGCAGTGAGATTTATGACTGGTCAATGGCCATTTATAAAAAGCCAACGCGGCACAATTGAAAGTGAAGTGGACAATAGGGAAAACGTGAGATGTCAGAACACTTACCAATTAAAACTGTGATCCCTTGGTGCTACCAAGACCATGGAAATATGAAGTGTATTAGTATATTTTGAGTGTATTTTTTCTCTTACAGTGCTGGAGTTGTGTAAATATACTGTAAACGCTCCATTTGTACTTGGAAATGTTTATTGTCCTTCCATCATACTGAGATTTTATGTTCTCCTCAATCACATCCTTGCTCAGGCTGAAATATCTGCCTCTTCTGGGTAACATTAAGCAATTATTTACAGCACTCTAACAGGCATAAATTAGGATTCTTTCTGAGTTCACTGAGAAGATAAAAGTGAAGGGAACATTGCCATCACTTCAGACAAATACTGCAACCTATTTCCAGTTGACAAAAGGGAAGTGAAACTTTAATGTTTGCAAAAATGAACTGTGTTACTGCCTTTCTCATGATGGGTGTCACTCAGATCTACATCCTGTTGGCCAATGCAACATGATGCACCAAAAAAAAGTTTTAACGGCCAACAAAAAAAAACCCAATTTGTGAGAAGGGCCACAGTGTCCCGGCCAATCATCTGTCTTGCTGATACCATTGTACTTTCCATCAATCTCGTTAGGCTTGTTTGGCAGGTATCTGACAACCATTCTTTAAATATTCAAGGAGCCTGAACCATTATCAGATGAGAGAGGACGACCTGTAAATCAGATAGAGCAGACACTAATGGATGCAACACTCCTGGGCTCCCTGAGCACACAGATACTAGAGCCACTCTTGGGCCTGTTGGCTCTCAGAGATGAGGATGAGTTTGTCCAAGCTGGCCAGGCTGCTTTTCTCTCTCTCTCTCTCTGACTCTCTTTCTCTCAGTGTATCTTCCTGATTGTGCAGTGACCTGAGAAGCACACACACATGTCCAGCACATGTTTCCATGCACCAGTGGAATGACTGGATACAGTCGAAACGGTCTGGATCATATTGTACTGCCTCGCTTCCCTTCCCTCTCTCACTCTCTGTTTCTCCTCCTCTCTTTCTCTGAATTTTCCACTGAACTATAACCTAAGACAAAATGCAGTCAATGCATATTTCAAAATAGAGTGAAGACCAGAATCAGACTTTTTGGCATTAGCTTTATCATATGAAACACAGACTTATAATGGTGGTTTAGAGTCATCATTGTTTTTGTTTGATGATCATCTGAAACACAAGACATTTATAATGGTTAAGAGTTCAATTTGATTTTGTTGAATGCGCCCAGTGTCGAAGAAGTAGTTTGACTTGAAAGTATCAATACCACAGTGTAGAAATAAAGTAAAAGCATAAAAGTATTGCCATTAAACTATAGCATAATTAAAGTACCAAAAGAAAAACTTCTCATGCAGATTTCAGAACAATATATTATTGGATTATGATTATTGATAAATGAATGTGTACATATCATTAATGGGGGGCTAGTTTTAACTATGTACTGCTGGGTGGCTTAATCCATATGAATTCCTCATAATCTATAAAGTGATTATATTTTATATTGATAATCTGACTCTGCAAAATAATTAGTAACTAGTAATAAAAGCTGTCACAAACATAAGCACAGTACTTGGGTAGGTAGAGAATTTTATCACCTTGACGCCCCTTAGACATAATGTTAAAATGTTAAAAATATAGTTTAATATTCTTTTAATTTGTTTCCCTTTCAACACATTTTTAGAGAGTCAGTATCTTAAGCACACAAACTGCTGGGCTACAAAATTCAGTAAAATTTGCAGTAACTTCAAAACAGAGATTTTTTTAAAAAAAACATACTTTGTATTTCTGTATGTGGGCATCATTACTACACACCCTCTCAAAGCAAACTAGACAGCTGGAGCCAGAGATCCATATCGAGTTAAAGCTGGATTGTGAGATAGACACATTTAGCCTTAGCTGAACACACCAACACCAATTTAGCATCCAAACTTGGTTTGAGAAAGAGAAACATACCACTCTGTGCAGAACTTTAAAATTACCATTAAAGTATAGGTTATATCTAACATATAATGCATGTGTTGACGGTCAAATGCTTTAAAATTACACTGTTGCCTTTTCCTATTACGCCTCCCACTCACCACAATGGAGCCATGTATTCAGCTAAGCAACTAATGTCATTTGCAAACCATGTGAATCAATAGCTTCCTTTTTAACCTTTAAAACCATTGTGGCATAATTGGCATCCTTGTTTCTATTGATCCCTCACCACATGAGGGGAGAGAACCAGGTGTAGCCTGTCATACTTGCTTTTATGTGTGTCTGTGCAGCAGACTGAGGCCTCGTGCCGCTTGCACCGCCACATGTACAATACAGATCGTGAGATAAGAACCAGATCTCCAGAAAGCCCTGAGATGGTTCCTTTAAGAGTAAGACTTGAATTGTATTTGTATGATTGAACCTGTTAAGTGCGTATTTACGTTACGCTCACATGTTCTTCGGTTTAGCAAGATCCAGTCACCCTGTGTGACACTGGGTCTGATGTCCAATGAGTTATTGTGAGCGAGGCTGTCATGCGCTGCAGACTTCCAGAGGCTTAAGACTTGGCCAAGTTGCACATAAACATCCAATGTAAGATTCTCCAGATCCACTGCTGTCTTCAGATTGGATTTCCCTACACTAGGGCCTTTAATGGTAGGAAATACTCCGTCTAAAATAAGATGGGGGAGTTCATAGTGAGGTCTCTTTCAAGGTTCTCACAAGAGGCGTCAAAATGTTGCATTTTTTAGGTGGATTAGTCAAATTTGTAAAACTGCAATCTTAATATATCACCACCAACCTTATTTATGTGCAAATCAAAACAAATGTGCACAAGCGGTTATACTTTATCTCTCTGTCAGCGCTGTTTGTGTTTTTTAGGAATCCCATAGTGTTTCCCAACATGTTCACACTACCTCCGTATGGCTCAGCTGAGGGGCCCATTGTGTAGAAGAGTATGAGTGTGAGTGTGTGTGCGTGGATGGGGGGCATCCCAGCTCCTGCAATTTGTTTGTGGTGGGTGTCTGTTGAATGGGACACCCCCCCCCCCCATGTAATGATCCCTCTACTTCCTAAAGCACTCAACCATGACCATCACCTTTCACCCTGCATCCTCCCCCTCTAAGAGCCAACATTTACATATGTAAAAGTCCATCTCCACCCTGCCTTTAGCTGGGGGTCATCTCTAAACCTAGCGCTCAGAATAGGGAGTGAATGGGAGACGGTAAAGAATACCACAAAATAAGGAAGGAGGAGATACGACAAGTTTGAAGTGAGGAAGAGCCCTTTGACCTTATCGGTTTAGGAGGTGCTGGGAATCTGCCACGGTCCGCCCAGTGCGGAAGGAGAGGGTGCATACCCTTGCCCAGGCACGCACAGAAAGACTCACATATATACTTTACTGTACACACTTCTGCGCTTTCTCAAAATTGTCTGCTTTAAAAGGCAACAGCTATTGTGTACTGTATCTGTCTTTTCACTTCTAAACAACTTTCAGGTTCACACTCTGTGCTTAAGTTCATGAACCGACTCTCATTATTCGGTGTACAGGAGAACCTGTGAAATATGAGGATCTCTGTGAAAGGGTGATGTAACATTTAACAAAGCAGTTAGAAGAGGTCATACTGCCCCAAATAAAAGCAGGAAGAGAAGGGAACCTGAAGAACATAACTCTCCCCGGATCCGTTTACAAGACTGCCACCACCTTATAAACTTTAGCAGCAAATTTGACATCATCTGGACAGGGAGATTTACTGTAAAATGCCAGAGAGTTTGTAATAGTTGGTGGAGAACAGAGTTTGTTTTAATTTGAGGACTATTCTTGGAACTGGATGTTAGATTGATTCCCATATTGTGTTTTTAGCCACGCTAGCACCGGGAGATGGCGATGTCAGTCCATTGCTTTTTGTCCAGACTAAAATAATTCAACAACTATCGCGTGGATTGCAATGAAATATTCAAATATTAAATAAAGATATTCATGGCTCCCTAAAGGATGGTTCTTAATAATTTTGTTTATCCCTTGACCCCATTAACAGCTCGACATTTTAACTTCATCCCGTGTAATATCTAAACTTTTTCTGGATGGATTGGCACACAGTTTTGTATAGACATTAATGGTTCCCAGGTGATGTGTCTTAAAAATGTCCCTTTTCCTTTAGTGCCACCACGAGATTGACATTTGTGTTTTTGAGTAAACTGTATCAACAAATATTGGATGGATTGCTTTGATTTGGTTGAAACATTCATGTCCCCTTCCGGATGAATTGTAAAAAACCTTGGTGATGCCCTGACTTTTCTCTAGCGCCACCATTAGATTAAATGTTTTAATAAATCCCATCAGCCTGACATGTACTGTAGCAGATGATAGGTTCCTTAAAAAGCTGAACTAACCTGGTAAACATGGTAAACATCAGCATTTTAGCATTGTCATTGTGAGCATGTTAGCATGCTGAAGTATAGCCTCAAAGAGCGGCTTGCAAGGCTGTAGATTCTAAGTCTTGTTCAAATTTGTATATTAACCAAAATCATGAGGCAATTCAGAATCTAAGGATCAAAGTATGTTTAGTTGTTCATTTTTCTCTTTGGTTCCTTGATCCATAGCTTTATAAATTGGTGTATCCTTGTTGGAGACTTGGTTAAATCGGAACATCAACCGTCTCTGTCTAATTGGAAACGCATGCGACGCAACAGCCAGCAATTACAATCACAGGCAAATACACAAACACAAAAAGCTCTCTGATGCTCATTTACGAGATTAATTAATATTCCAGAAAGGTCACACACAAATAGCTCAAACACACACACACACACACACACACACACACACACACACACACATACACAGACCCCTCCATCTACAGCTCACGCCGTTCCCAGGCCGGACTGTTTGAAATGGAACATCCTCATAAACCGAGAGCCACATCAAGGGCAATATTCCTGCCAATCGCATTAGTGGCTCTACTTGGCTACACTGTGAGTGGACTTGTGTACACTCTGTGAGGATTGTTTGCAGTTCATGACCATGGCAGAGAAAGGGGGGAATGTCAATAGACAAATACACTAGTATTATTAGAGCGGCAGTCATGTGCCACCCTCTGTGTACTAGCAGACGAGCTGTCGGAGACTTAGAGGAGGCTGGAATCCCTCCGCGTCTGTCTGGGAAATCTGGGTAAATGCTCTCTAATCCTGTTGATCCTCCGCTAAAGCCAACACTTCCTCACCTGCCTGCCTGCCATGGGAGAGTGAGTACAGACCAAAAATAGGAAGGTTATGATGAGGAGCAGCGCTGTTTGATTGTTGGACTCAGTTTATAATTTTAAACATGTTCACATTCTCATTAAAAGACAAACAGGTTCAAGTAAAATAAACATCGGAACAGCAACAGGAAAGGATTTCAACTTTTTCAGAGCAGAAATACAACAAGAATCCTTACATTTAAAACCTTTTTTTTAGTAGACATGATTATGTAGGTGTGACAACCCAACGAAGCTGTTTGATCCCATATACTCATCACAACTCACTCAGCTTTATTTTCAATGCCAACTGGAAAAAAACTAAGAAAAATTAAACTATAGGGCTGCAGCAACAATTATCTTCCTTATCAATTTAAAAAGATTCAACATGAAACGAAATACAAGATTCATAGGTTTGTTTTATTAGTATAATTCACCTGAAAACAAGAATGGTTGTGTTGAGTTCACCAGTTGGAATCACCATGTTTCTGCAGTAGTCCAGAATGGGAAAACCAAACATTGGGTCTAGATAGGGCCTTTCGCGTTTTTTGTGAGAAGTTTCAGTTGGTTGCAACCTGTAATCTCAACACTAGATGCCACTAAATCCTACAAACTGGTCCTAAAAGTGTATAGTTTGTTTTTGATTAACCATTTAAATGTTGAGTCTGCAAATTATCCAAAAATGAATGAAATGATGCCAAAGAGACAAATTAGCTTGTTTGTCTGACTAACAACTCAAAATATTAAATTCATAATTATATGTAAGTCCGAAAAAACAACAAATCCTCACATCTGAGAAACAGGAATCATGTGAATATTTGGCATTTTTACCTTTTATAAATGACTTGAACAATAATAGATTGAGATACATTTTTTTTGTCGATCAGCTAATAAAGTCAGCACTCAGTGAAACCCTTAGAAATCTTTACTTCTCATTCCACCAACAGTTTTTGATCAACTCCTTTCAACTTCTTCAATTAGAGTTGCTGGAAAATCCAGAGTGCCAGCGTGACAGCAGACTCTCAAGGCCGTTTGTGGTTTATGTCACTGTAATCTTTTCTCACTTTTTGTTCACTCTATTCTTCCTCCTTCGTTTTTTTTCACTTTCTATCTGTCGCCATAGTGGAGCAGCCAGCTCTGGCCTTATTCAGTCAGCCAGACATTTTTTTCTCTTCCTTTTTTGTGAATGGACGACAGTATGTAATTACCTGGGCTGAGCTTTCAGTGTGGCCTGCTCCGTCAGTTCCATAAGCTCCACACCCACTGAATATGCACACACAGATACAGCCTAGCCGAGATTGCTAATACACACACACACACACACAACTCAGACTCAATGCGCACACATAAATACAGGCCTCCCCAGCTGGAAGTGCACAGCTGCTGCTGTTTACCCTGTCGGGACCAGAAAAACATCCTGTACAGTTCTCCGGGTGAAAACCTCCCCTCACATAATAAACACAAGCCCTCGGCACAGTTTGAAGCTCCACTTTGGGTGGTTTCTGTGGCCATCAAGGCAAAGGTCCCCTCCAGCAGTCCTGCTTGATAGACAGTTTGGTGTGCAGGAGACTGAGTGGATATCTTTGGAGAATCATGAAATGGCAAAAATGTTCCTAAGTATTTTTGACTTTGAGGGAATATGTGGCATTATGAGGTTATCACACTCTGTCCTTCCTTTTTACGTCCCCATCTTCACTCAAATGTGAAAAACAAAGCTTACAAGCGATGGCCAACATCTGGATACCAATAGGAAAGAATGCCGAGATTCAGAATCAGTGTATATGCTGTTCTAATAGAGGTGTGACATTTGCTTTCATCAGTCCACAGACATCTCTCTGGCCCGTAGAGTTGTTTAGCTTTAAGCTTGACTTTGACAGAGGAAGTTTTGGCTGCTGTTGTGTCTGGAAGAGTGAAGAAAAGTGGGCGAGGACACTTTGGGTTTCCAAATGACTGCTGGAATGTGTTCGTGTGTGAGCGTGTGTGTTTTTGTGTGCCTGCTCTCCTCAGTGTGATGTGTGTTTATATGTGTCTGTCTGCTGCCCTGTGTTTTGCAGCTGACAGTCACTTAAGCATTTTGGCTGGCACGTAAAAGAGATTCCTGTGCAGACAGAAGTATTTGCTTTTGCCTTTGAGCTTAACGACAGTAGTATCGGGGCAGGGCCGGGTGAGAAAAGAATATACAAAGCCCGCTGTGCGTGTGCCAACCCTCATCTCTGTTTTCTGTTTACTGTCTCTTGTAGCGGTGGCATTTCACAGCCCTCCAGTCACTATCAAGAAGGAACCGCAGAGCCCGGGCTCCGACCCCAGCCAGTCCTGTAGCCACAAGCAGACCTTCAGCTACCCAAGTGGAGAGCAGTGCCTTTATGCCAGGTACCTCCAGGTTCTACTGATAGAAGTGTTAAAAACATGCTGTGTGCTAGTATGTTGTTGGTCTTTTAAAGTGCTTCACAGTTTCAAGAAGTCAGTGCACCCAAATTACAAAGCAAATAACACATTTTCTTACATACTCTATTGTACATTTTTTTTAAATCAACGTATTTCCAGAAACAGTCTCACTGTTACAATCCACAGGACGCACTGATAGAGAGACTGTTTCCTCAGTAGTAATTCACCCACTGCCCACAGCAAGGTTTCACAATGTTTTGTTTGTCGTATTGAAGTTGTGACAAAAATCTTAGAGACAGATATCTCAAAACCATCTGCATGTCCGGATAAGAGTAAAGTGAATTTAGCATTCATTTTATTGTCAACATATATATATATATATATATAATATGATTTACTTGTATGCGGAATTATACTTTGCATTATATTTTCCTTCACATAACGTTTTTAGTTTCTCATCTTTTCTCTTAGCATTGGTTTCGAGATAAGAACAAAGAGGAGGCTTCTCATTTCCTCCTCTTAATTCTTGTCTGTACCAGGCTTCCTTTAAGCTTTGTTTATCTCTTATTTGGAGCCTTTTTCAAATTTTATTAGGGCACTTATACATAAACTGATTTATTTTCTCTCTGCATATTTACTGACATCCTTTGTTACCAAGGGCAGAACAAATGAAAATACTTTATTTTACCATTCTCAGTAACAACATCCTTGTCTGATGACCCAGCACTGGTCAGCTGTCATTCATTAGTCAGCACAGCTAAAACACACTGACCACATGCTACTGACCACATGCTACTGACCACCAACGCCCCCCCCCCCACCACCATTAGGTCTGTTTGTAGTATTGACATGAAAACAAATAGTAAAACTAGCTCTCCTCCCCAGTACAACCCTGCTGTAACATGTCCTCATGAGTGTGTCCATGTTTTACAGTGCCTATGAGCAGAAAAGGGCTGCAGGAGGAGCCAAGAGCTCCTGCCCAGGGACTCCCATGTCTCCCATGCAGCAGCATTACTCCCCAAAACCTGCCACGGCCGGACGGCCTGATGCTGGCTACATGAACCCTGCTGCCACCTCTCAGCCGCTGCCCAGCAACAGTTACCCCATCAACGCCAGGTGACACACCACAGCAGTCTTGGCAGCAGCTGTGATTGACCTGTTACCACACACATGATATTTTACAGTTACTTTGAAAGAAATCATTTTACTATCCAGAGCAGTGCTCTTGGCAGATACATGGCATTTAAATTGTAGACTTGATGGTTATATGTTTATATTACATGTTAAACTATCATGAAAATGTAAACAAAAGTTCATTTTGCAACTGCATAATTCAACTCAATCTATTAATTGTACTCATTCAAGCAACAAAAGGAAACTAAAAACATATTTGCTATACACAGATAGTGGACCGATTTACTTTAATTAAAATATATGTTCATATTCTTTGATTTACAGTAAAGTCTATGAGAATTTGATAGCAACATGAGTCAAACCCATTCAGACACAAGGGTATTATTTTAGAGTTGCACATTAATTATTATATATATGAGATCCTGAAATGACCTGCTATATTTCATTCCTCAGTTCCAGGTATCAGGGCCCCTCAGGAGACCCCATGTGCCCCCAGTTCCCACCACCGGGGCAGGCCTTTCAGCGCATGCCATCTGCCCCAGCCGGACATGGCAGCAGTGGAGCTGGAGGAGGTGGGGGTGGAGGGCCAGGGGGCGGAGGTGGTGGCGGCGCAGGTTATCACCGGCAGCACTCTGACCCCTGCATGCCCTACCTGCAGCAGAGCTTTAAGCAAGAATACCTAGACCCATTGTATGAGCGGGCGGCTCACATGGCAGGGTCCGGGCACGGGAGTGGACCGGCACACGGACCAGGACACGGGCACGGGCATGGACCTCATCCCCACTCCCATCCCCACCCACATCCACATCCACATCCACACACACACCCACACAGGTTCCCACCAGCCCATATGATGGTTAAGCAGGAGCCCACAGACTACACCTATGAACCTGGTGAGTGATGTCAATATATTTAAAAACTATTATGCAGGAGAATGAAATTGAGAATGAAAATGCTCATCACAATTACCAAGGCCCAATAAGACATTTCTTAAATTTGCTCATTTTATCCAAACAACAGTCCAAAACCCAAACACATTTATAAAGAATGATATAAAACATAGAAAAACAACACATTTTTACATTTGAGGGGCAAGAACCAGCAAATGTTTGGCATTTTTCGTTCACCAAGCGATTAATCAATAAACAAAATTACTAACAATTAATTCTCTGTAGATCATAGAAGTGATTTATCTACTATTTGTTTCAGCACTATGTGGGAAGATTCAATACAAAAAACTAAACCTCCACCTCTGTTTTGGATTGTGATTTAAAGGCACAGAGAATGAGAAACAGGATTTGATCGTCATTAATCTCATTTGTGTTCCTAAAATCTAATTTTAGCATTTAAGAGAGTGTGCCAAATACAATGTGTACCTGTGAACTGAAACTAGAATCTTAACAATGGTTGATATTATTTATAAGGGTTATTTGGCATTGCAATCCGTCTCACAAATGTCCCTTTGAAGACAAACCCTCCCCAATGTGCATAGCTAACTCAAGAACAAAATGTCCAAAAGGCAAACAAACTTCTTCACTGTATCTAGACTCCTACCCGACTCCCTCCCCGCCTCCAAAACTCCTCCTTTCAACTCTCTGACACTTTGCGAAGAAAAGAAAAAAAAGTATTTTTTTTTCTTCTGCCGCAGCTACACTCCCCCCTCCCTCCGCTGCTCTCTGTGAGAGAGAGGCAGAGGAATTTCATTGAGAAAATGGAGGGCACTGGAAAGACTAGAGTCCCTGGTGGAGTGCTCCAGGGTTTCAGGTTGCACCAGCGGCTTCCTTTTTCTGCAGGCAGATGAACTCATAATGGAAAAATGAGCGTGGCCGCAGTAACACGAACCTCTCACTGGCTGGGCTTTGGGAGAGGGTGAGGGGAGGGAGTAGTGGTAGACGGGGCGGTGAGGCGGGTCGCGGGGGGTGGGGGCGGGGTGGTAGCCAGCTCAGCTTTGAACAACAAGCTCACCACTGAGAGCACAGAAACCACTTGGGCCTCTGCTTGCCTCTCTGCAAAATTTAAAACAAGGA
>NW_023339651.1:3631550-3643154 GCF_004916995.1 Morone saxatilis | reverse complement strand
TCAGCACCAACTCGTGGTACACAAGCCTGCCGGAAGTATGATGAAGACAAAGTACAGTTAATAAGGTTAATTAGGGCTGATTTCATTGACAATAAATCACAAAGAGAGCTGAAACGGTCAGTCATTCGTCAATTATTTAATTAACAGAAAATTGATTGGTGCCGTTATTAAGAAAATAATTAGCAAATGAATTAATAACGAAAATGATCATGAGTTTCAACCCTAGTCACACATTATTTGTCCAGATTTATTGATTAAAGTTTAAAGAAAGCGAAAAAGAAATAGTGAACCCTTCCCATCACAGTTCAAAACCCAAAAATATTTTATTTACAACTTCTTATTTACAACTCAACTTATAAACTAATACTTTTAGCAATAATACAGAGAGAAATCCATAAAATTCAAACTAATTCTACAAGAAGAACAATACCAGCTCTGAGTAAGGCCCCAGTAATGTTTGTGGGATATGGCCCACAATCAGGACTTACCACTCGGGCTGGCGGTTGAAGAGAGTGCTGGAGGGGTGCAGGTACACCACCTGCTGGTCGATCAGGGTACGGTACCCATCATGGGGGTGCTTCCTGGCAGCGTTCCTGAAGAAACCGCTGCAAATTGCTTTCTGGACCCGCATTGTAGCTGTTCCACAAGATACCACGTCCAGCTTGTGTCTGAGGAATATTCAGTGTTTAATAGTCTATATTCTACACTGAAAATGTAGGTTCTCACATCATGTAACGATTATGTTTGATTGAGGGATTGAAGTATTTTTCTCCCAGTCTGGCACACATTAAGATACATTGCTGCATATTTTTATCTATTATTTACTAGGATTGTTTTTACTTCTCTACAGTAATTTCCCCATTCAACACTATCTATGAAAATAATTTGCAGTAATACTCAGCTACAGTTCCATTTCTGTTTTTCCATTTTCATCAAATACAACAAACCCTGATATATACAGAGACAAATCAATCAAATGGATGAAACACAGCTGAATTTCATACCTGTCCATGATGCTTAGCATCTGCTTGCGTATGTCCTGGGCTCTCTTTAAGGAGCGGGCTTGGATGAAGTTCTCGAAACACCAGGGGTTGGAGAACTTGTTGTTCTTCCAGGAGTTGTAGACAGCCAGCAACGTCAGGTGGTCTCCCTCAGGCTGGAAGAACTTTGTCTTTTTCTGGTCAGCAAGGGCCTGTTTGTCCTGAAAATGGAAAGAATTATTTTGTTTTCCTGTCTTTTGTGGCAGCTTTGAGTCTTATTTCACAACGGTTTTAAGCTTTACAATGTTTTCGCCTAGAACAATGTTTTAACTATGTAAAAATAACTTGTTAGTCTGATCATGAATCAAATTTGTATGTCATTGAAGTCATTCTGAAGTCTAATCTAATCAGTACGTCTATTGTTTAGCATTAGCCACATACCTTTGGTCTGTAAAAGATGTTCTGAACAGACAACATGGAGACGATGGTGAGCATCTCTTCACTGCAGCCAAGATGGACGGACATGATCAACATCTTGCAGAGCATTGGCTCCAGGGGGAACTCGGCCATCTGAACCACAGAGACAGGTGTAAATCAAATACAGTCTACACGGTGTACAGTATAGTGCAACAATCTGACTGAGTGGATAGATTATTCTCCTCACCCTTCTACCCAGCCTTGTGAGTAAACCCTCATCATCCAGAGCTCCCAGAGTGTAGAGCTGCTCCATGGCTATGATCAGAGTCTCCATGGGAGGAGCATCCATGAAGTCAAACGCCAGGAGGTCATTAATACCCATCGCCTGCAAGAAAATAATAATAATAATAGTGCAACAAAATCATGAATAATGTTCAGATTAAGATGTCTAATGACATGCATCATTCAACCCAAGGCAGTTAACACAGAGGCAGTTTAATAGATTTAAATTTAGATTTGAAAGTGGTTTAAGTTTGGTTGCATTTGAGATCATCAGGAGGTTGGTTCCATCTGTGTGCAGCATCATAGCTAAAACCTCTGACTCCAGGCTCTACCAGCTGACTGCTTACAGATGTAAGGGCCGTAGGGGGTTTATATTCTTCAAGGAGATCACAAATGTCTTTTTGGCCTGAGATTGTCGAGTACTAGCAGCAGCACTTAAAGAGCTATACTATAAGTAATTGGAAGCCAGTGTAAAGATTTAAGAACAGGTAATGTGCTCAGTTTTCTTGGTTCCTGGAAGAACTCTGGCAGCCACCCGGTGGGAAATGAAAGCATGAATGAGTGTCTCTAAATCTTATCTCTACATGAAACCTCTAATTCTTGCTGATTTAGTTATTGTGTTGATGTAGCTGCTGCAGCTTAGATATTAATCTTTGAAAACACAAACGTTTCTAGCTTGAGTCTTTATAGCTCTGGAATCAAGCTGAGTAATAAATTTAATTCTTTCCTCCATTTTGCCAAAAACAATCGCTACTATCTTGTCTTTATTCAAAGGAAGGAAACTTAACTGCATCCAGCTATTTACTTGCTCGAAGACTTGACAGAGTGAGTCTATGGGAGAATAGTTCATGAGAGAGCTAGTGAAGTGTCGTCCATGTAGCTGTGGTAAGCAACATTATCGTCATGTGTGATTTGACCTACAAGGATCATGTACAGGTCGAATACTAGCGGCTCAAGAATCGAACCCTGGAGGACTCCAGGTTATGTTGATCTGCTCAGATTTATGATCAGTCATGGCCACAATATAACCGTTGCCTTCGGAATATGATATGGACCAACTGCAGACTGTACCAGGCTCACTGACATGGAGATAGCTTCTATAAAAAGACAATGCTCACTGATCAGGAGAAACTGACAAATCAAAGAAAACACAGAAATCATCCCTAACAGTGCTACAAATATCAACATCCTTACCCAAGAGCAGTTAAATGGATGGAAACAGATGATGGAGGTTTTAGAAAAGTGGGTACATTACCTTCAGAGACAGCACAGTGCTGGCCAAGTTGGTTCTCTGGATCTCAGGCACGTTTGTCGTCAGCATCTCGTCTCTGTAGGCTCTCTCAGTGTAGAGCCTGTAACACTTCCCAGGGCCTGTTCTGCCGGCTCGACCTGACCTCTGCTTGGCCTGGGCCTGGAAACACAGCAGGGAGTTTTTAAAAGGATTATGTAGTAAAGATGTATCCATCTATTACATCGCTACCTACTGCCTACTGATTCTTTTTCAACTTTTCAGCATATGATAAACACAGCCGATACCAAGTAGGACAAATGTAAAATGTTTACCTCCAAATGAAAAGGAGTTATGTTAAAAGGGATTACCTGTGAGATGGGAGTCACCACAAGCTGGTCGATACCCGTCTTGGAATTATACACAATCTGTTTGACAAAGCCAGGATCCACCACGTAGTAGATTCCATCGATAGTCAGAGAAGTCTCAGCAATGTTTGTGGCGATGATGACCTGGTGGTAAAAAGACAAATGAGAGAATCAGAAATAAATTACTCATCAAGGTGTATGATTTGTGCTGTGCAGAATGAAATAAAAAGCCTGTTATTGCACAATAAAGTGTACTTCAATTCAGTTATTTTGGAACTTGAATAAGATCAGGAGTAAAAGAACCGGTTTCACTCTTTAAAAATGTTTAACAACTCAGCTTTATCTTAACCAGGGCATTTTTTTACCTTCCTGCTGCCTGGGGGTGCAGGGTCGAAGATCCTGGTCTGCATCTCACTGGGTAGGGCAGAATAAACTGGCAGAATGATCAGTTCAGGAACATCCGGCCCCAGTGACTTCATTCTCTCATACAAGATCTCGCAGGCGGTGTCGATCTCTTCCTGTCCAGTGAGAAACACCAGGATGTCACCTGGACAAAGGACAGGGAGAAAAGGAATGCTTTTTAACATAAATTATCATTCAAAATACCTTTAAACAGTCACCTTAAATTCAAGGTGGTTTAAGAAAACAACTGTACCTGGGGGCTCGGTTAGATGGATCTGCATAACAGTGATGAGACCGGCATCTAGATAGTCTGTTTCAGGTTCTTTGGCGTAGAGAACCTCCACTGGGAAGGTTCTTCCTGGGATGGTGAAGATGGGAGCTTCAAAGAAATACTGGGAGAATTTGACAGCATCCAGCGTAGCAGAGGACACAATCAGCTTCATGTCTTTGCGTTTCTGTATCGTCTAAAAGAGACAGGGGAAGTCATTTTGTGTGAAACTGCATTGCTCGTATGGAATTAGGTCACGTATTATTCTTTAAAAATACTGTATGGGTGGTAGAATGTGAAATACCTTCTTAAGAAGACCAAAGAGCACATCGGTGTGGATTGTCCTCTCATGGGCCTCATCCAGCATAATGAGGGAATACTGGCTCATGTCTGAATCCAGCAGACACTCCCTTTGCAGCATACCATGGGTCATGTACTTGATTACTGTCTCTGTACTGGTGCAGTCCTCAAAACGAATGGTGTAGCCCACCTAAAATTAAAACAGGAAAGCCGTCTTATAAAAACTGATAAATGCTACAGGAGGGAGCTCTTGCTGAGAATTACTTGTCCAGGTTAAGTGGATTACTTACCTCTTGGCCGAGACGGCAACCATACTCCTCAGAGACTCTTTTGGCCACTGACATGGCAGCTACACGACGGGGCTGCGTGCAACCAATCTTCCCCCTGGAGGTGTAGCCTGCCTCTGCCAGGTATTGAGTGATCTGCGTGGTCTTACCGGACCCAGTTTCTCCAACTACAATCAAGATCTGATTATCGTGGACAGCCTATTGAGAGAAAGAATTAACTGGTGTTATGGCGTGTTAATGAAGACTTGAAGAACAACATGGGTGGACTGATGGCTCAGTGGTTGTATGTTCATGTTCTAGGTTAAAATGTGGGTTCAATTCCTCATTCTCATTCTGTTTTCCCATCATTCCTCCTTCCTCTCTGTGCCTAAGAAACCAGTAATGCACTGAAACTTATCTCACCACTACTCATACCTGAACGAGCTGTTCTTTAAGCTTGAAAATAGGCAGACTCTCTCTCTGCTGCAGGATGGAGAGTTCTGTCTTCTTGCCATACGACACCTGGTTCCCTCCGAAGGCATATCTTTTCCACGCTGGAAGATCGACAGGCATAGCGCCGATGCCCCTCATGTTGGCTGCGATCTGCCTCCCTTCATCTGTACGGGAGAGGAACAGGGAGTCAGGACCACTGCAAAGCTCCCGGAAAATCCATCACAACCTCCTCTGCTATTTGATTCAATCAGGATGAACTAGAATGATAATGAACTTCCCAACAAGCCCTTTTTGGAATAAACTATGAGTCAGAGGTAGTAGTAACCAGGTCTGGAAGGAACTGGTAAAGCTGCTGATGTCCCCTCAGGCGACGGAAGTCATAGTGCATTATGACTCTGTGCGCCAGTGTAAACTCATACGGAAGCTAGATTACCATCTCCAGCCATGCCGTGGTAACAATCTAACAGTGTAATAGGCCTGCACAAGACAGACGGGTACATTTTATTTTCTAAATTTTAAGTCTCCGACACACAACATAGATTAATTAATTTCCGGTTGGAAGTCATTTTCGGGGCAAACATTTGTTCCACTGATAAGAATAAGAAATCACACTGTCAGGGTTGCAAACATTCAAATCTACAGCGGTTTTTATAAATTGGAAAATGCATAGTCCAGGTCCTTACAATCCGGCATTGGGTCTATCCAGTTCTTGTGGAGACCGGTAGGGATGGAGTCCATCTCTGCTGCGCGAGCCGCCTGCTTCAGCTCTCTCCTCTCCTTAGCAAGAGCAGTCTGCATCATGGCTGCCTGGGAAAGGGAGCCATCTGGATTCTAATGGACAAAATGAAAACAACTGTTGGTATGAGGACAGAGAAACAAATGTAAAAAATGCTGTCAAACCTCATCAGTATTTACAGACTACAGGCAAACATCCAAACATCCAAACACCAATCCAAATCCAGGTATCTAACGTGCTTCATTTCAAATGAATGAAAATGAATAAAGTACACAGTATCAGAGATGTAAAGCACCACAATCAGACCCAGTGCCAGCCATTTCACGGCTCCAGGCTCAGTCAAACCTACAGTAACAGCAGCAGCACATTACAGCCGCAGACTGGTATGTGTTGTCCATCTAAAAGCAAGGAAAGTAATAGCTGCTGCAATTCTGATACTTGTGCCATTTCCAGGCAATGAGTCTTACATGGACAGTTTTTCTACACACGTTTAGTTTGTGTGGTTTGTTTAGATTGTATATTTCACATTTTAAACCTATAAGAATGAGATACAAGTAGGAACAGTAAAGAGTTCACAATGCTGTGACATTTTCTGTTTTCTCTCCTCAAAAACTTTCCCTTTAAGCCTGACAGTTTTTAATTTGTCCATGGGGGGGAATTCAGGATGGGAGGCAGAAGGACAAAAGAGGGCGAGTTCTGTCTTTGGTGCTGCATATCTGCACTATAGGGTGGTGCAGTTTGCTCTGGACAGGCTGTTTTTATAGCCTATTTATGGTTTAAAGCTTAAAGAGTAATTAAACAACCCCTGACAATGTTTTTGCTAACCTCTAGTGGTTTAAGTTGCTGCAATAATGTAGAAATTGCAACAGAGCACACAAATAATCACAGCTATCAGTGGCCCGAAACTTTTAACCAGAAAAAACATAATTTTCAGCCTGTCATTAAGTTACTGCTTAATGCTAAGCCAACTTAATAGAAGTTTAGAGACAAAAGATACAAATGATAAATTGATTTCAAAAACACAGGCATTAGGTGGCATTAAATATAAAATTGGCTGTAGCTATTATGCTTTTCCTGTACAGCAGATAATTCTGTTTAGCATGGAAGAACTGGTCTGACAACGACCAAATGTTCCATGACATTTTATTAAAAGTAATATTCAGCAAGATGCATAGATCAACAACCTTTGGAGTCTGTATAGATACCTTTACTATCTTGACTGGACTCATGTTGGTGCTATATTTAGTCTGTCCCATCAGGAATGGGGGTTCGTCTTCGACCAGATCAATCTCCACTTCGTCATCTGTAGACGGAATAGTTACACACATTATCATGCAGCAAAAACGTTTCATGTTGCAAAAACCTTCAACTGTTACCCTGAATGTTTCACCTTCGTCATCATCTACTTTGGGAAGGATTCCCGTCTCCTCGTCAAATTCTGGGAACTCTTCTTTAGGAAGCACGTTGGCTGCAATCATCTGAATGGGAGAAAAAAAACTGGGTGGTTCAAAAAGTATTCCCTGGAAGACATCGCCGCTGAGGACTGAAAGACTTTACACCTCTGTGGGAATGTTTGATGAATACCTGTTTAATCTCCCATTTTTCAAGGTCAGTGATTTTGGCGAGCCGCTTGCGTTCTGTTGGGTTTTCCTCCATTTCCAACATGTTTGCTTCAATGGGGCGGTCAGGGTTCCTCATGGCTTCTTCTCCAACTCCAGTGTCCAGGTTTCGTCTCCGGTTGGGGTTCAGGTCCTCACCGGTCTCCTGGTCAACATCCTGGCAACATGGAAACACGTACAATTATTTGACGGTGGGTAAGTAGTTCTATCCTTCAATATTTTACTTTTACAGCTGCTGGCGACCATTATCACACATCATCTGCACACATATGACTGTCCTTACATTGTAAATGGATTTCTCTTGATTCCTCATGGCGTGGTGTATAAACCAACGGTCTTTCACCATTTTATACATGACTCACCTTCATGCTAAGGCTGGCTTTGGTTCCAGTGAATGACAGCACTTTGACTTTAACTTTTTGGCCTTTGGTGACCACGTCAGCTACATTGGCTATACGTCCTTCTTTCCGCAACTCTGAGATGTGCACCAGGCCCTCCCAGCGTTTTCTGCAGACGATTACAGTTACACACTAGAAGTTAGGATCAGGGTGCAAAAAAAGAATACAGACAGACAAGAAGGAGAGAAATCTAAAACTTTTAAGAAGTATAGAAGACAAACAAGCAACACTGAAATCCTCAAAAACAAACAGAACATGTTTTAAAACACATATGTCTCACTGTACTGGTGTGCAGGCCTATACAGACCCACCTAGCTTACTAACCTGAGGCCCTCCAGCTGCACAAAACAGCCAAACTGCATAATACTGCTGATTTTGCCGTTGTAGATGTCGCCCACAACAGGCTCGTCTGGTGGAGGCCGATCCACAAGTCTATCGCGCCAGCGTTCAGAGTCCCCGTCGTCCTTGTTGTTGATGTTGTTGTTGTTGTTGTTGTCATCATCTCTGTGAGGGCTCGGTGGATGGTCACTCCAGCGGGACACCCGTTTCCTTCTGCGCTTGGGGTTTGCTTCTGTGTCACGATCTTTTGATCTGGAGCGAGAACGACTTCGCTTACGTGCGCTTTCTCTGTCTGCGTCTCGACCTCTGTCGCTGTGCAAATTTCTGTCTGACCTGAGGAGAAAATTCCAACTGTTGTCAGTGCGCAGTGGTTATAAAGAGGTGATTCAGCCACTTCTTCTCCAGATGGCAGATATGCACTTTTGGGAGAAAAAAAGCTCTGTTAATTACCCGTTATCAGAGCTCGTTCCACAGAAGTTTGGCATAAGCATCTCCAGCTCCTTCATGGCTGCTGCAGCAACCTGCTCGTCATCTTTATCTGCGTGTCGTGGTGGAATCTGATGGAGAGGTAATAATTAGTGACAACTCCGTACTGTAACTCCGTAAATACTACAAACAGCAAAGGTGCCTCTGAAATGTATTACTCATGTCACTGCTGATTTTCCCACTGACAAAGAGCTGTATTTTACTTTAGAGGTTTACTGGAAGATATGAAGGTTTAAATAAAAACAGCCTTAAAATAGAAGACTGGCACAGCACTCCAATTTATCTTTTTGCCACACAGACGTTCACCCATCCAAAGTGTGGTGTTGACATCAAGGTCAGGGGCAGAACCACATATAACACTCAGTGGTTTATGTGTTAAAATGCCCATATAGCCTGTATAATGTTGGCAAAACCAGGATCTGTGAACCTGTGATCTATTTGTAATCATCAGTGGTTAGGCACTTCATTATGGCTTTAGTAAATGTATATATATCCATTTATATTATTTGGGCACTGAAACCAGTGAAGATGCCATTGAGAGGGGGCAATAGGGACAGAATCCTCCTCCAAAAGGAGACATAGTGGATACACTTACTCAAAAGCTCATTACCACTGGAATTAATGAGATTTAAATAGCTTGTTTCTTATAAAGTGTAAATAAATTGTGTTGAGTTTTGTGGTTTTTCCATGTATTTTATATCATGTGCCTGTGTGTTGAAAGGCTGTAGCTTCCCCTGTTGGGGTGTACTTGTTGTGCCAGTTGTGATAATTTATTATTAATCCCATCTGGATATAATGGTTGTGAAATCGCTATAATACACTCTAAAAGAAGACGTCTGTGTGGCAATATCAGAACTGGAGCGCTGTGCCGGTCTCTGTTAGGATCCAGAACCCGGTCTGTAACGTTTTAATGGGAGTTGTGCCTTTCTATCTCATATCCAATGAGCCTTACCGTCCACACAGGAGCATCTGGTTTACATAAAGCAGGGTATTTCTCTTTCAGCTTGTCCTTCTCACTCTTTGGTTTGACCTCTGCCATACAGAAACACAGAGGACATTATGTCACAGTAGACCTTTAACAAACAAAAGGTCATACATCAAATATATAAAAGGTCTCTTTACCTTTACTCGTAGATGGTAGGGGTCGCATTGTTTGAATAAGTCTGAGTAAATTACCAATAAGGGTATCCTAAAAACAGAAACATTGGGTTAGTGAGGAAACTCAATGCAACAAACCTAAAGAAAACTCAGGTTTTTATTAAGCTGCACACTTACTGTAAAGTCTGCTCCATTTTCACACAGGACTGCTTTGAAGTCCTCAAATGTTGGGTGTTTTTCGGCCAGACTGATGATAAATTCAGCTGTAAAAGAGCAAGTGGTGTTCAGCTATGAATGCTAACTTAGACAGTGACAGAGTTACCATTCTCCTGCCTGTTAATGAGAAATAAGAGTTATATAGCTCTGTACAACAATGCTGTCGTGTCGTAACGTTACCCAGATCTTTCTCGCTTATTCCCAGATGATTCTCCAGCTCCGTGCACACCTTAGACACCAAAGATAAATATTCGAGACGTTTAATTTCGTCTAAAGCAGCCATTTCTCCTGTTTGTTTAGACCTGAGCAGGAAGTTCTTCTTTTTCCTTGGTTTGAGCTCCAACGACCTGTTTCAGTGCTGCTGCCCCCTACCGGCCACCGGCCAGATAACAGCGTGTACAGTTTACACATTTAAACCTAATAAAGTATATTTACTCAGGAACTGTAATGCAGTTTTAAAGTATTAGCACTTTACTCGAGTATTTTTACTGCATGCTACTTTAGACTTGTATTCAGCTACATTTCAGAGGCTAAAACTGTATTGTTTACTCAACTATATACATGTTACAGCTACAGTAACTAGTTACTTTGCAAATGAAGGGTTTAATGTGCAGATAAAACCTAATTAAATACAATGTGTTGTTGTAAATTCAGTGGTAGACAAGCATAAACTATCCAATTATAGTGAGTACTTTTAATGTTGATTCTTTGTGTGCATTTGAGCTGATAATACTCTCATATCCTATGTATCGAACATGTTAAATTCAAAACTTTCAAGACAGTACAATTTAGACTATTGATATATTTATTTAAGTAAGGAACTTTTGCCAATTTGTATACATTTTAACAAAATTTAAATAGAGTGCTCAGAGTTGTTTTTGTAATATGTTTCCCATTCAAATGCCTTAGTTTTTTGTGTGTGGCTTCTCCCTATAAGAACAATAAAGTATCTACTGTACTCTTCCATCTACTCAAAGATCACAACACAATCCAACAGTTAAGAAAATTTTGCATTTAATGAGGACACATTTTCATAGTTCCACTGGCAAGTATAGCAAAGCAAGTCTCAGATACACATACAAGTGAGTGAAAGTTGTCTCAGCTATAGTACAAAAATCTATCAAACATAGAAGCCGTTCCATCCTTACGGTCTGACACCAACGTATTCACGAGTGAAACATTAAAAAGTCCCATTACAATTCTATCAGGTCCTTACTTGGGTGAAACATCGTGTTGTTACAATTTACAGTCAAAATAAATAGTCCACTATTTTCCAGTATCTTTAAAACTGCTGTCACAAAGGACAGATGTGGAAGTTTTCTTTTTGTTCCTGTATTAGTGCTATGAGAAGTAAATGGCTCCGGGTTTTACAACAACAATCAGACTAAAATTCCCACCTAAACCCGACATAGGGATCAATCTACGGCCAGGGGAAATGTGCGATGTGCACAAACAATAAAGCAGGAGTGAATACACAGCTTGAAGTAGAGTAGTGATGGCACAAACTTCCAAGTATTTTACAATGTCCAGCGCTGGTACAGGACGAAACATCTGACATTTTTGTTTGGTATTTGTGACGTCACACACATCAACGGCGCCTGAAGGCCCGAGAGATTCTCCAAGCGTTGGGCTCCTCGTAGCGGTTGTACAGTGGCTCCAGGCGCTGTTGCTTCTTCTGCTTGCTGAGACGTGTGGGGTCGGACACTTTGAAGAAGGCAGGGGAAAACTCCACCAGCCAGCGAGGGTCG
>NW_023339651.1:3593689-3631450 GCF_004916995.1 Morone saxatilis | reverse complement strand
GGTAGCCAGCTCAGGCGTTTTAACAACAAGCTCTACCACTGGAGAGCACAGAAACCAGCTCCTCTGCTTGCCTCTCTGAATTTAAAACAAGGAGTGAGAAATCTAACACTCTGCATACATTGTGTACTCGTTCACCTGTATTAAAGCTTCTATAGGACAGAGCAGAAAAGCTATTGTTGAGATTCCCACAGGTCCCACATGTATATTAGCAGCTGGCTACAAAGCATGCCTTCCAGCACTGAAACCAGCGCACTTTACGCATAATAAAAACCCAAGGAAAAGCGACCTAATTCTTTTCACTCTGTAGGTTTTTATGCTTGCACCTTTGATAAGGGGGCCCGATAGCGCTGACAAGGAGTCGCACAACCTTGAGAAAGAAGTACAAAAGGATGTTTGTTTGTGGATAACCGCCCGGGAGAAGGAGAAAGTTGAATTTGGTGTGGTTTCCTTAAGAAGTGCCTCTGATATGAGTTTGACCAAATGCAGAGGCCGATCAGACATACGAGATCAGAGTTTATCACTCTTTTGCAGACAGTTAAACAAGACACTGCACGTTTCACAAGATAATAAAGGGTGACAAATTTCACTCGATTACCGCTAGATCTCCTTGAGCTCAGACTCTCAATCAACTGTCTATAGAACCGTGTGTATGAAAGGAATGCTGTACGAAGCATAAATAAAAAAGTTAATTTGTTAAAAGGGATTGGTCATAGAATTCAAGGTAGTCTTTAAAAAATCCACATCACTAGAAAAAGGAGACCTTAATCCACCACCATTTAAAGTAATGTATATTTAATTTGCAAATGCAGTAAAAAGATGGTTTCTGTCAGGCAGTTAATTGGATCATTTGTGTTTAAAGAGCTTTTAAGTGAATACACCCTGCAAACAAAACATAGGCCCCAATATGATTTCTAAGCCAACTGCACTAAATTGGCCGTAATGATTGTTGTTTATTTGGGGCTGATCTATGATGCATTCACCGTCGTTTAATTGAAAGAAAACCTGTCCCAAACTGTAAAGTCATGGGCATGTAATGGGAAGAAAGTAATGGAGCGTACAAAAGATGTGTATTGAAGTAAATGGCGTGTAATGACAACAACACCTGTGCTTTCTTTTGATGTCTACAATGTGAACAATGAAAGCCAAATGCCACAAGTCTACAGTCTCATTTTAAAAGCAGGCTTAAAAATGAGACTCCTAGTTTCACATACAAATTGGCATTCCAGCGCTTAATCACTGCTATTGTGTCGCATGAAAGACACAAAATGGTCATGCCACTCAGTACACAATTAACCCCGATGCTCTCACACCCAACCTACCCATCACTCCCTGGTGAGAGCCTGCCATTGCAGGCAGACATATTATTTACAGTATGATCGAGTGCTGCTGCCCCAGAATGGAGGGTTTGATTTTCCCCAATGGCATCTTATCACAGTCACAGTGCTGCAGCTGCATTCCCCAGGAGTGAGTCACGGCCAGAGCCAGAAGCAAAGAGCTGCACCTTTCAGTCTTTATGCTCTTGCTAGTCTCTTTCATACAGTTGACAGACTTTATAAAAACAAATACAAATAGAATAGTGAGTGACACACCTTTTTTTTTATGCACGGACAGACAAAGAAAAACATACAAAAACACACAAAGGTGAGCAGAGCAGTCACAGGATATGGCCCACAAAACTTTTTAGCAACACTGCTCAGATTGCAGAACTCATTATAACATAAATGGGTTCCAACTTGCAGAGAATTTTGCCTAAGGGTTTATGAGGAGGAATATAAAATCTATTTTCGGGGAATGCATCTAGTGGAGTCAGTCAATGATGTGCCCAGATAAAGTGCAGACACTGTATACTGTACCACTTTTCTGGTCTGGTGAAGGTGCTTGCTCATGGCCTAAAAATACCGCCAGAGACAAGAGAAGTGATATGATAAATGCAGCATTTGTCCTTGCAATGTTCGGGCTGATCACATACACTATCCATTTAATACACACACGTTCTCTAGCTGATATTGGCTGATATACCAGGACATTTGGGTCTTTATTCACTTGAACTTATGATATTTACTAAAGTGATTATTCTCCAACAATTAACCCCTCATGGACAGTCTTCCTGTCACAACAAGGTTGATAAGAAACCACAGATTTGGCCACAAATCTAATTTTCTGTTGTTAAACAGAGAATGGATGAATAGATGGATGGGTGGAGATTTATCCAATGGTTGTGCATTGTGTTTATCATTGTTTAACTGTTCAAATAAGTTAAATTTTGACCTATAGCTTTGTGATTCCATTGCAGATGTGCCTGGATGTCCCTCTATGTACCACCACAATGAGGGCTACCCAAACCCCCAGCATAGCAATGAAGGTAATCAGAATCTTTGCATTTTCTCTTCAACTTATATTGTGACCTTTATTTCATCCCTAACCCCAGCCCTGCCAAATTATAGTTATAGTATAGGAATCATAGTGATGTCAGTATTGTATGTGTTCAATCTCCTCCTCTCGTATGCTTTATCTACATTGAGCCATCACTGGTTAGAGCTCTGCGGTCATTGGCTAACCGGCGTAGAGTGTCCATGTTTCCATTGGCTAACCAGCGGTGTGTCTATGTTTCCATTGGCAGAGGCTCTCGCCTCACCCCTGCCTCAAGAATCCTTGAATAAACATAACTCCTGGAAAAAGGACCCTATTTCCCCAGCAAAAAAGGAAAAACAATCCTTCTCTTCACTCTCATTGTTTGTTACACCATTTTGGGTAATTCAAATTCTTGTTCGCCAATTATGTTTAGTACATAAGAGTGAAGGAATGAATCCTAAATGCCCAGGAGATGTTACAATAAGTTCACAGGCTCTGAAACTGGGAGCAAAGATCCAAGTCTCTTTCAAATGTTTCCAATATGAAATCCTCTCCCTGTTACTGAAGTGCTCTGGTCTACTTTTGTAAAAGTAGAGTACACACTTATTGGCTTAACGTTATTCAATGCATGAATAGATGCTTGTATTTTGTTGGGATGGTATTCAAAGCTTGGCACCGATCCCAAATGAACAACCTATTTGTGCTAAGATCAAGGCCCCTTGAAACTCTAACACAATTCTGTCTTTGTCTCCCAGGCTATCTGTTTGAAAATGACTCTCGTGTGGTTCCAGAGAAGTTCGAAGGTGAGCCTGTTGTACCCATAATCCCTCTGCATTCACACACAATTTCTTTCGCACACTGCAATCCCCTTGGCGAGGTGTTAGTTGGATGACAGTGGGTATAGGAGAGAAACACTAGCCATACAGTCACCCACTCCAATCTCTATACCTGACCTGATCGTCTTATATCGACGTCAGGGATCCTTGTGTAAGAGGGTACATGGGTCTTTGTGTACTCAAAAGCTTAGTTAGTGGGTTTGGTTTCTCCGCACACACGATGTAGGGCTCCTCTGTCACGGTGAGAACAGAGGCAAGCCGTTTCCCATGGTGTTGGTGGTGTAGGTGATTGACGCTAAAGGAGATTGAGTGGAGAGCCTGAGGGTGTCAGCACTGGTTCAACCAGTGAAGTGTGCAAGTTCTCTGAGAGACAACAGCAGTAACTTAGCTGAGCTTCTCATGTTCCCACACTTGTGTACAACATATCCAGTAACCGGTAAACAACCAAGAACCAAACACGAATCAGTGTCCACTTACCTATGCGTTGCTTCGCCCTGTATTCATTTATTGCTTTTATTTCTATCACAAGTAGTACGCACCTCATTCATGCATGTGTTCTGTATTAGCTTCCATTTTTTTCCTCTCAGGGCTAAAATGTCCCTAAAAATGTTCCGGTTTCTATCTCAACCAAACACATTTCTGCCATTTTAGCTGTCATTTTGATAAGCCGTTGTTAATGAGCATTTGATTCAGTTTACGTCAGTATACAAACATGAAACATCAAGATTAGACATACTGGCCCCTCTAGAATTAAGATACTTCCCAGCTGTTATTAGTCAAAATTTCCTTGTTTGTGCGTGTAATATAAGAACCATTTTAGAGCCTAATTTAATGATTGAATCTTAATGGTCTGATGCAGATTAATGTGCCGAAAATGTATCAGATATCAAATGAACTTGGGGTAAACCACAATGCAACTGAAGCTACAAAGATGTTTGAATTGCATCATAAGCTGGTCGGATTCAGTAACTCCCGGTCCGTTTGTAACACAAAGAAAGCATTTTAACACCTGTGTTCACACAGCCCGTTGACCTCTAGTCTGTTTTCTCCTTGTTCCAGGTGAGGTTAAGCAGGAGGGGGGTGGTGTTTTTCGTGAGGGCACACCTTACCAGCGCCGTGGTTCTTTGCAGCTCTGGCAGTTCCTGGTGGCCCTGCTGGACGACCCAGGCAATGCCCACTTCATCGCGTGGACCGGCCGCGGCATGGAGTTCAAACTCATTGAACCCGAAGAGGTATGCCTGAAACCCATCTTTCCTTTAATTAGAACAGGAAAACTTAAAAATGGCAAGAGTAGAGGTGCCGTCTTACAGAGTGGAATTGATTCATTACAGTATTTCATTTGGTTGAACAGGTGCAGTATTCTGCCTGTTTAAAGCAGATCCTCCACTGTATCATGAGTAACAATCATAGATGGAGGATCAGTGTACAGGCTGTGGCAAAATCTGTAGATCTCTTAAAAGACATTTTGATGCTTGAATTTGCTTTTACAGCTCACACATGTCTTGGTATTTACTGGAGACAGAAAGACCTGACTGACAGTGTGAGTCTCCTGTCAAACAGCCTTTACACAGCCTTTCACAGCCATTTGGGTCAGGTTTTGGTGGCAAACAACCAAATTAAAGTGTTTATTCATGATGTTGAATATTTTCTTGCTCAGTGTTGTTGAATATTATCTCCATTATTCTCCAGGCCAGAGTCTCTTTTTATTAAACTGTAGTAATATTATCTTAAATATTTGAATTGAAGAGATACCATTTAAAATGCATCAGCACTATTTTTAGTTAGTATTATAGTATGCCTCATTTCACAGATAGTGTTGATATGGATCATGATGTTAATGTAAATCTGATAAGGACAGGAGTTATTCTTGGAGTGAATTTATGTTAGCTGGGTTTGAAGGCGCTACCTAGATTACAGCAATCAGAAGTGAGATTTGGCCACTTTCCTCACAGGTCTATTCTCTGATCCATCTTCCATTAGCCCCCCATTCATTATTCAGTACATGAAACACAGGATTGATAAATGAAGGACAAGCGCTATCACAGAATCATCCAACACCCCTGTTCTCTCTCACCTCCTCACATTTCTTTAGTCGAGACAATTCTGCGATGTTTAAGTCTGCAATTTGATTGGACGTATCAGACAGCGTCCATTTAGGTTGGCCCTAATACAGATTGGTCTATACTGTGTTTTCCATTATCTTTTTACTGTACATTAAAAATGAATGGGGTAAGAGTTTTACAAGAGCAATTAGGGCTGAGAGCACACTCAGAGATCAAACAGGGTTGCCGGCTTGATGGCCACTGTGGGATACAACCTGTCTCTTCCTGAGTCATGAATCTGAGCGTCTCACCCTCCCCCCCCCTCCCAGCTTTACAGTTTCTTCCAAAATCTCAGATGTTTGTCAACACAAAGTATGCTCACTGTGGCGAAATGATTTGATTTACTTCCTCTTGCCTGTGTGGGGTTGTTGTGAGACACTAATTTGCTATCAGAGTTAGTGGTCCCTCGTCATCTGAGGGTTCAATTTTGGGTTGGGAGTGTATTTCATGGCCTGCCTCTGACAACCAGCCATGACTCCTATTTCACTGCGAACACTGTGGGACTCTGGTTGCATTCAAGTGGTAATGGGTTACATAAAAAGGAAGTGAATCCACATGTGGGGACTCGCCCTGGTCTTGGCATGTTGACGCTGTTGAGTTAAAGAGCAGAGAGAAGTTTGACTTGCCATCGAGGACTCCTAGTGGCCACAGTGTGGAAATACACACAACTGTGTCTGATTATGATTTTTGGAATATGAACTTCAGGAAAGAAAAAAAAAATTGCTGACACAAGCGATTCTCTCCTGTTGACGTGTCATTTGAGTAAGGCTATATTCTTAAGCCCTTCAGAAAAGCAAGCAAATAACCAGTCACCTTTAAATGATCCTCACCAAAGCTGAACTATGCCGGAAGTGTAACCACAGCCATTTCCTTTTCTCCCCTCCTCTGTCTCCTCGTTCTCCTTCTCCTCAGGTTGCCAGGCTGTGGGGCATGCAGAAGAACCGTCCAGCCATGAACTATGACAAGCTCAGTCGTTCTCTGCGCTATTACTACGAGAAGGGAATCATGCAGAAGGTACAAAACACGACCTTTTTCATAGTGTAAACTCAACTTATTTCCAGATATTATGTCCAAACCTCAATAATGTGTTTATAGCAGAGTAACTGCAACAGGTTCGCTTCTATCAATTTATGGGCCCACTTGCATATAAAGTATCTTTATAAAGAGTTTGTAAGTACTAATTACAAAAGTTACAACTATCAAAAGTGGTGCCATAAAACAATAAAAGTACACATTTTAGTTACTACTATGAATACATATAGAAAGAAACTATATATGGATGGAAACCTTAGCAAACATGAGGTTTTAGTGATTGTAATTGTCACTAAAACCTCATTTGTTCACTTATTTTATTCTCTTAGGCCTTAAACTTCAACCTTTGATTATATAAATGTTTACTGACAAGCGGCACTGATGTTCAACCAGTTGTCAATATATCATAATGGCATGTTTTGAACAGTGATTTATAGCTGACATGTGTAGAGCTATTTGTAGATACATTTAAAATGTGTCTCTGGCATTGTGCGGAATGAAACAAGCAAAACTAGGTTGCAGTGAGTCAAATTAAATCCTGATTAATCTCACCAATCACAGCTGAGTAACTTTTGTCAGATGATAACTGGGTCACGGCATCCACTCCTCTTATGTGGTGCAGCTCTGATCATTTACTGCGATGATTTATGGGAGAGAAAAACCACATTACGTGTCTGTTAAATGAACAGACGAGTTTTGGGCCACTCATACAAACGCAGATCTTTAAGATCCTAAATTGTAAACTGAGAAGTCTGCACGCCTGGAAAACTCAAGCCATTCTCTCTCTCTCCCTCTCTGTCTCTCTCTCTCCAGGTGGCAGGGGAGCGCTATGTTTACAAGTTTGTGTGTGAGCCTGAGGCCCTCATCTCCCTGGCCTTCCCCGACAATCAGCGGCCCAGCCTGAAGGCCGAGTTTGAGCGCTACGTCAACGAGGAGGACACGGTGCCCCTGTCCCACCTGGATGAGGGAGTGCCCTACACCGCGGAACAAGCCCCCCAGAACATGGGCCCCCAGCCCTACTCCAAAGGCTACATGTACTAAAGCCAGCCCCCGCCCTCCCTCTTTTCTCCCCACCTTCAGAAATCTCCCTGTTGTACCAACCCATCATCATACACACCCTGAAACCCCATGCACCTCTTGCACATGCCCACCCCATCCACTTGTATATAAGGCTATGGTGTTTTTGTTTTAAATTAATCTCATTAGGGATTTTTTTTGTTTTGTTTTTAAGAGCTGCATTCCTCTCACATCTGAGGCCTATTCAATCCATAAACATGACTGTGGTTGAAGAGATTGCTTAATAAATACCCATAATAATACGCAAACTGAAGTCCAGACTATTCTTTCCTGTGTTTGGTTTGTTTCTTGCTTCCATTTTTATGAGCGATTAATTATGTGATTCAACAGTTAGATATTTTAGGGAACCTTATTTTCTTTTGGATAAATAGACTGATACCTTTCTCATGTCTGTACGGTAAATATGAAGCTACTCCCAGCTGCCACTTCCATGCAGACAAGACGCGACAATAAAGAGGCGGCAGCAACAAATAAAAGTGCATCCAGTGTTTATGTCCAATCACAGAAAACAACAAAGTGAAGCTTACCATTTAAAAATCAAAATGACCTATTTGTTAAACATTTCATAGAAAATACAATATAGGAAATGTTGACCAACTAGACGTTCACATCTGAAGTTAAGAAAGCTTAAATATTGTGAAAAACATTCCAATAAGACGATTAATTGAGGTTTAATCACCATTGGTCCAGTCGAAGGTTTGGCTTTAGCAAAGCTAAATGAAAATATTAGGTATAGTGTCTTTGCCAGTCTGTCTGCACTACACTGTTTGTCCAGCTGGTATAAGGCGTAAGGCACAGGAGATCTTCAGCGTCGTCTGAAGGCGCGGGAGATTCTCCAAGCGTTGGGCTCCTCGTAACGGTTGTAAAGGGGTTCCAGTTTCTGCTGCCTCTTCTGCCGGCTGAGGCGCGTGGGGTCGCCGACTCTGTAGAAAGCCGGAGCCAACTCCACCAGCCAGCGAGGGTCGATGGTGGTCACCTCCCGCATGTACTCCTTGGTGGTCAGCACCAACTCGTGGTACACAACCCTGAGGATGAGAGAGGCAGGATGTCACAAGGCTGTTTTTACATTTGGAAAGTAGCAATTATAAAAAGGACATTTATTTCTTGTTTGGCTGCTGAAACGTTGAAGTGAGGCGTTGTCGTACCACTCAGGCTGACGGTTGAACAGAGCACTGGAAGGGTGGATGTACACAACTTGCTGGTCTATGAGGGTGCGGTAGCCCTCTTGAGGATCCTTTTTGGCTGCATTCCTGAAGAAGCCACTGCAGATGGCTTTCTGGACCCGTACTGTGGCTTTGCCACAAGATACCACATCCAGTTTGTGTCTAAAGAAAAGAGAACATGTTATTTTATATGAACGTTATTTCAGAACATGCATCGTGGTTCTGCGTTGTCATCTCGTCAATCATACCTGTCCATGATTCCCAGCATCTGTTTGCGGATGTCCTGGGCTCTGCGCAGGGAGCGAGCCTGGATGAAGTTCTCATAACACCAGGGGTTGGAGAACTTGTTGTTCTTCCAGGAGTTGTAGACCGCCAGCAGGGTCAGGTGGTCTCCCTCAGGTTGGTGAAACTTTGCCTTCTTCTGGTCAGCCAAGGCCTGCTTGTCCTTTAACACAAAAAATAAACAAAGGAGATAAAATGTACATTTAAAGCACTGTATGATTGGATCTTTACACAGAAAACAGGAGAATTATTTTTTTTTTTTTAATTATCCACAAACAGGCTAAACTGTCTATATAGTATTATATAATAGACTTCAAGCTGTTTTTTATTTTACGCACAGAAACATCAAAACTTTAAATAACTATTTATTAGCTTCCAAGGACTGTAACAGCACAGCCATGTTCTATCCCTAATCAAGAAGAATAAAAACACTTCACACTATTTTTCCCAGGTCTTTAATTATATTAGAAACATGGCCCCTCAGAAAGGTTTTCTGTCACTGAATATGAAGTGAAGTCATGGTCATACCTTGGGCCTGTAGAAGACGTTCTGCACAGACAGCATTGACACGATGGTGAGCATCTCTTCACTGCAGCCCAGATGGACGGACATGATCAACATCTTACACAACATGGGCTCCAGAGGAAACTCAGCCATCTAGCAGACCGATTCAGGGACAAGAAAAAGCAAAAATAATTGGAGCAATTTTAAAAAGAAAATAAAAGGGAAGTGAAGGACATAATAGAAAAAACAAAGCAACCACACACTGACCTATCATCCAACAACACATTAGTTTAATCCAACTACAAAGCATTAATGTGATTTGATTTAATCTCCTCGTCCTTGCAGCTGAGGCAAACCACCAAGTAAAAGCATTCCTCACCCTTCTTCCCAACCGTGTGAGTAAGCCCTCGTCATCCAGAGCTCCCAGAGTGTAGAGCTGCTCCATGGCTGTGATCAGAGTCTCCATGGGAGGAGCGTCCATGAAGTCAAAAGACAGGAGGTCATTGATGCCCATGGCCTGGTGGAGGAAACATGAATAAAGCATACCAACGTATTATGTTAATGGTTTTAATCAAAACTTAATCTTCAAGGCTGAGAAAATTTAGCTGCAACTTTTGGCCCTTTTTTATTCTATACCAAATGCTACTGCATAGCAAACCTGTTTACAGAGAAGGCGTGAATTCCTTTGATCAATCAAATACTTCTTAAAGTCAAATAATCGTAAAACTATGATTACTTTGACGAATAATGAGTATAAGAAAAATGAAGTATGATGTTTAAATTAGGTGTGACACTATCAGTCAAATAAAATTACTTTGTGTCACATTAATTGAAAGTGACAATATACTAGAAACTTGAAACTGTTGCAAATATTGCACATAGCAGGGTCAGTTAAGGAACAGAGAGAGATAATCTGCCATACTCCGATACTTTGATATCTAAGCTACGTCTCTAGCTTATACTCGCCGTAAACAGCAATCATCCCATTCTGTGTAGGATAAGTAAGCTTGATTAGTTGCACAGTGTTTACCTTCAGAGACAGCACAGTGCTGGCCAAGTTGGTTCTCTGGATCTCAGGCACGTTGGTCGTCAGCATCTCGTCTCTGTAGGCTCTCTCAGTGTAGAGCCTGTAACACTTCCCCGGGCCCGTTCTGCCGGCTCTGCCTGCCCTCTGCTTGGCCTGGGCCTAAAACAACAAACAACATTTTAAAAACAACTCAGCAAGATAGCCAACTGCTTCAGCGTCATGTGCAGATATATCAGGAAACATTTGGTCTTCTTCTGCTGCAATATTAAGCACATTATAACAATACTGTACCTGTGAGATGGGAGTCACCACCAGCTGGTCAATGCCTGTCTTAGAGTTGTACACTTTTTGCTTGACAAAGCCAGGATCCACTACATAATAGATTCCATCGATGGTCAGAGATGTCTCTGCAATGTTTGTGGCGATGACAACCTGAAGGAAAAAAACTAAGATTATTACATTTACTCCAAACAAATGTCAAACATAAAATCACCTTTTTTGTGCCATCAATGCCCATTAAACCAATGACTTCTCTTGTTTACCTAAATCATTTTAGAAATGGTACTGTAATAAATAATACAAATAAATAAATAAAACTACAAGGGGCCAGCTGAAGATGCAGTGGGGCAAAAATTACAAGCCATACATCAACACTATGGACTGAATGAATTAATGAATATTTTGTAGGGGATTTCATACAAAACAGGCCATTAATATAAGAAGTGAAGAAAGATAACCAAGAGAACAATAAATCTTTCCCAGAAGTGGAATATTTTAGGACTAACATGCATCAAACAGACATTTTAGGTAGAGTGCAACGTTGCGATCTTATGAGATACATATATTACCATGTGTTTGAAAGATTACTGTTGAATGTAGGCATGTTGGCTTTCCAAAAAATAACAAACTCAAGCTTTTAATCCTATCTGGGGCATTTTATTACCTTCCTGCTGCCTGGGGGTGCAGGGTCGAAGATCCTGGTCTGCATCTCACTGGGTAGGGCAGAATAAACTGGCAGAATGATCAGTTCAGGAACATCCGGCCCCAGTGACTTCATTCTCTCATACAAGATCTCGCAGGCGGTGTCGATCTCTTCCTGTCCAGTGAGAAACACCAAGATGTCACCTGGACAAAGGAAAAGACAGATTTTGAGATTTTGGGGTTTACAGGGGACGAGATCACCTTTGTGTTTTTTAGGATATTAAAATCATACCTGGAGGTTCGGTCAGATGAATCTGCATGACTGTGATGAGACTGGCATCCAGGTAGTCAGTCTCGGGTTCTTTGGTGTAGAGAACCTCCACTGGGTACGTTCTTCCTGGGATGGTGAAGATGGGCGCTTCATAGAAATACTGAGAGAACTTCACGGCATCCAGTGTAGCAGACGTTACAATCAGCTTCATGTCTGTGCGTTTCTGTACCGTCTGAGAGGAAAAAAACACACAAAAAAAAACACTCAGTATCTTTTTTTACTTAGCCGTCACTCAACTGTTCTTCCCCTGAATGTCTGAATGAAGAAGAGTCTGCTCATCTGCCTTACCTTCTTCAGCAAACCAAACAGAACATCAGTGTGGATTGTCCTCTCGTGAGCTTCGTCCAACATGATAATGGCGTACTGGCCCAATTCAGAGTCAATCAGGCACTCTCTCAACAGCATACCATCTGTCATGTACTTGATCACAGTCTCAGGGCTGGTGCAGTCCTCAAAACGGATGGTGTAACCCACCTGGAACAAAAAATATTTATATTAGCCTTCTTGAGATTAAACAAATCTATTACTGTGTTCCCATTTCATGATAGTGATATTTGTAACGGATAAATCACTCACCTCTTGTCCTAGACAGCAACCGTACTCCTCAGAGACTCTCTTGGCCACTGACATGGCGGCCACACGACGGGGCTGCGTACAGCCAATCTTCCCCCTGGTGGTGTAACCGGCCTCCGCCAGGTACTGAGTGATCTGCGTGGTCTTACCGGAGCCAGTCTCCCCAATCACAATCAGGATCTGGTTGTCATGAACAGCCTGTGACAGATAAACACGGAGAGCAAATGTTATAAACTGGCACTTGAATGGCAGTCAGTTTCCCTTAAGGCTAATATGAGTTTAAAAAAATACCAACAGAAGAATAATACTACAGACAATGCAACCGCGTGCTCTGTGGCACTGGTAATGTATTTTTTATTTCGACACATTTCTGTAGGAGTTGCCTGATGTCACACTTTATCAGCACCAAAGGAATGCAAATGAAACAAAAAATAATTGTAATTTTACATCCAGCAGATGCTCAATGCATCTTAAAGCATAAATCTACTTAAGCATCAACATCTGCTTGTTAAAAAGATAATCACATTTAAGAACCTAATGAGAATCTATTATAAACTCCCATGTGAAGCATCCAACTAAATCTGTATGAAGTCTCCCTTTGGGTTCTCTTTACAAACCTGAATGAGCTGCTCCTTCAGCTTGTAGATGGGCAGGCTCTCCCTCTGCTCCAGGATGGAGAGCTGGGTCTTTTTTCCATAGGAGGCCTTGTTGCCCCCAAAAGCATGCTTCTTCCACTCTGGAATGTCATTAGGCATCATGCCAATGCCTCTCATGTTGGCAGCAATCTGCCTACCATCAGCTGTAAAAGAGGAGTAGAAGTGTGCTTGATAATGAAGACAAACGAAGTCTATTTTTAACACTCAATCTCATCACATTTATAGCTACGTCACTGCCAGATCTGTATGATTATGGAGGGATAATGCCAACCACTGGAAACTTTCTAGACCACCTGGGGCCATGGAGGGCATTCAAGCACACTGAACCATGGTAAGACTATTCCATCCGGCCAGATATGGGGATGCAGGAAGCCAGATAACTATCTCCAGTACTGGGAAGCCTGAGGGGTTGCTGCCATCATGGAGCAAGTCTCCTGTATGACTCAGACTGGGATGTGGTTTTGATAAAGCGGGGGCAAACACACAGATTTCATTCCAAAATGGATTCTAATAATCAACACAAGTGCCAAAGCAAAGATTAAACTGAAATATATATTTAAATCAAATCTGAAGACAGACGTGAAGATGATCAATATGCAAATTTCAAGCTGGGAAATGTTTTTCTGGCTGTCCACCGCTTTGATGAATCGTACTTCAGCATCAACATCTGTGACTTGGAAATTACTTAATGTGCACATCTAATGGATTTCTAACCGTCTGGCAGCGGGTCGACCCAGTGTTTATTCAGCCCCATGGGGATGGAGTCCATCTCTGCCTCTCGTGCCGCCTGCTTCAGCTCTCGTCTTTCCTTCGCCAGAGCGCTCTGCATCATGGCCGCTTGGGACAGAGAGCCATCTGGATTCTGTGGGCAAAGGGGGAAACACAGGACCGTGTGACTTAAGTGTACATTTAGTTAAGCTGTAGATACTGTGTGCTGAACAAAAACAATATATTTTTCAAATCAACTTCTTTCAAGTAACTGTCCTACTAAAAATGACAGAATCCTCCCTTCAGTTCACACCAACTTGTCAAAACTAAACTATATTTTCAAGTGAGTTCTTGTGAAGTCTCTCCTCTGGGTCTTCAGCTAGATGTTCACACAAACCTTGACAATCTTGACAGGGCTCATGTCCATGCTTTGTTTGGTGTGTCCCCTCAGGAATGGGGGTTCCTCTTCAACCAGCTCAATTTCCAAATCTTCATCTGAATGGCAGCAAAACAAGATCAATTAGCAAACAATTTATTCCAAGTCGTATTTCATAAGAATGTAATGCAAGAGTCTACAGCCATGCTAGTGTCTGTGTGAGACTGTACGTGGTGCTTTGAACTAATGCCAGCAAGCCAGCACGCTCACAATAACAATGCTAACATGCTTATGTTTAGCAGGTTTAATGTTTGCTATTTCACTAGCTTCATTAGCATGCTAACATTTGATAATTAGAGCTAAATGCAAAGTACAGCTGAGGCTGATGGGAATGTCATTTGTTTTGCAGAATATAAATCAAAGTACTGGACAAATGGAAACTTTGACCTGATGGTGGCCCCACATGGAAAGTGAAGTAAAGCTACTGCAGTTCACCCTTTGGGTAACATAAATGTCTGGATTTTGTGGAAACCCATTCAGTCGTTCAGATATTTCTGTCTGGACCAAAGTGGTGGAACAACAATGCAATCGATAGAGGCACTCCATTGGACTGGAAACAGCAAAACACTGTTATGTAACGTAACAATAATTAAAATTACATAAGAGTTTTCATAAGAAAGTGTATTTTCTGTTTATTGACTCAAATACTGTAAAAGAATCAAACAGTGACAATCATTCATTACAAACTTGTATAGACATGAGTACCTGTATGTGTGTTTTGCTACACACTAGTAAAAAGAAACTGATTAAACTGATTCTACGATGGGTGGAAAACTATTTCTTACCCTCTTCATCATCAACTTTAGGAAGGATCCCTGTTTCATCGTCAAAATCAGGGAACTCTTCTTTGGACAAGACGTTGGCAGCAATCATCTGAGGGCAGATAGAGAGAATGAGTATTGGCATTTGATAAAAACAGACCTTCAACGGGATTCTGAGTTGTCCTTAAAGTCTTTGTGCAGGAATCCAGGCTGTATAGACCCACCTGTTTGATTTCCCACTTCTCAGGGTCAGAGATTTTGGTGAGCCTCTTGCGCTCCAGGGTGTCGTCCTGCTCCAGCTCCGGGGCGTGGCCCAGGTTCAGGTTGCTCGGTCGGTCGGGGTTCCTCATGGAGATCTCCTCCCCTCCGTCTGGGCCCACGTTCCTCCTCCTGTTTGGGTTCAGGTCTTCTCCCGTCTCCTGGTCCACATCCTGGCAACGACAGGAGGAAAAGATAAGAAAAATGTTGTGCTGATAAGTCGAGGGATAACAATCGACCCTGGGAGAAGATCCCATGACGATAAAATGTAGTATTTCCAAATATCTCTCACGGGAAAATCTAAATGATTTAATTACTAATTCAGTTGTAAATGACTCACTAGCTCAAACCAATACCAGCTCTGATTTAAAAAGAGAATATCAGAATAAATCCACCCACAAACAAAATCTTTTGAAATTAAATTAATTAAGCACAAATGCTGCCATCAAGATCACAATTGTTCAATCTGGGTAACACAAATAAATCTGAAAGTCTTCCTTCTGAATTCTACATAAATTTCACTGAATGTATTCTTCACAGAAATCTGTTCGATGAGACTCTTCTTACCTTCATACTGAGGCTGGTCTTGGAGCCAGTGAATGAGAGCACCTTGATCTTAACTCTTTGGCCTTTGCTGACAACATCAGCCACGTTGGCCACACGGCCCTCTCGACGCAGCTCGGAAATGTGGACCAACCCCTCCCAGCGTTTTCTACATACAAAAGAACAACAACATGACGATCGAATTTACAGAACTGAAAGAAAAAAAAAAAAAGTTGTGTTAATACCACTTTGGTGACTTTACACCGACCTTAAGCCCTCCAGCTGAACGAAGCACCCAAACTGCATGATACTGGTGACTTTGCCATTGTAGATGTCACCAACAGATGGCTCCTCAGGTGGAGGGCGGTCCACATGTTTGTCCTTCCAGCGGTCAGAGTCTCTGTCCTGGTCTTTTTTGGGGCTTGGCGAGCGCTCACTCCAGCGGGAGGATTTGTCTCTTCTTTTGCCGCGATCTCTATCTCTATCTCTGTCTCTGTCTCTGTCCCTATCTCTATCTCTATCCCTATCTCTTTCTCTGTGGCGCTCACGGTCTCTGGAGCGAGACCTGGACCTGGAGCGAGAACGGGAACGATGCCTTCTTTTCCTGTCCTTCTCCCGATCTCTGTCCCTGTCCCTGTGTCGGTCCTTTTCTCTGCTTCTGCTGCGACTTCGGCTGTGGCGTCTGCTTTTTTCCGACCTGCAAAAAAATAATTTGAAACAGTAAATAAAAGTAAATATCACAAGCCACCACTGACATGTTATTGTTGTTTCCTACACTAAACAAAGCATACATTGCTTACATGTGAAATTTCTAGTTCAAGAAGGCAACTTGCTTACTTGCTCTTGCTGCTTTTGGAGTCCGTCCCACTGACACTGGGCATAAACATCTCCAGCTCTTTCATGGCATCAGCTGCTACTTTCACATCATCTTCGTCCAGCAGTCTCTGAGAAAGTCAAAGGGTGAATATTTTCTCTTTTTGTTCATAAGAAACAACCAGTCTATAAGTAAAGATCTTGCTTTGCATTGATGGTGACATTACAGGTCCAGCAGATAACAGAGCCACGTACCTTTGGTGCTGGATCATCTGCTCTACACAGTGCAGGAAACAACTCCTTCAACTTGTCTTTTTCTGACTTCGGCTTGACCAACGCCTCAGAGGCTGAAAATGGACAGTTACCGATCAATCGTATGGTAGAAATATATGTAGAAAGGTAAAATATGCTTTCTGGTGCAGAACAGAGTTGAACCTACTCAGATCACATTCCAATTTACTTCTAACAATCCTAAAATCAAACCTATCTCTATATGGCAGACATACTATTGCCTCCACAACAGAGTATAAAGACTAAAATATTAATTCTGTGAGATCATGGCTGTCATTTGTAACTTCACAGCTGTTAAACTAACGTTAAACTAAACTAAATGAATGCTCTGGCAGTCCATGACTTTTAACGAACTCACCTTTACTCGCAGATTCCTTGGATGGAGGTCGCATAGTCTGAATGAGCCTGAGCAAATTACTGATGAGAGAATCCTACAATGGACACAAGAAAACACACGAAACGGATCAGTTGCTCGGAGTTACCTTAGCTTCACATCCCCACACGACTGTTTTAGCGCTCAGCTTACCGTGAATTCGGCTCCATTTTGGAGCAAAAGAGCTTTGAATCCATCAAAGGTCGGTTGTTTCTCGGCAAGGTCGATGACAAATTCAGCTGCAAAAACAACAACAAATTAGCAGTGGACAAAAAGTGTTCAAGAAGTCAGCTGACTCCTCACGATGATCGAAACTCACTCCGGAACCGAAAAAAAACGACAATTTCGAGACCTCACTAAAAGACCACAACTCGAGTTAACCTCACACTTCGGATGGCAACAATGCAAAAACAAAAAAAACACTTTATATGACGGGAACACACATCCCCGTTAAGAGTTAACTCACAACAGTTAGTTAGCATAAGCTAATCAGTCTTTGTCGTTTTTTTTTTTTTTAGAGCAGCCACAAAAATACACACACCCAAATCTTTGTCACTTATTCCCAGATGGTTGTCAAGCTCCGTGCAGACTTTGGACACCAGAGACAAATACTCAAGCTGCGACAGCTCGTCCACTCCGCCGTCTGCCATTCTCCACGAGTCTTGTTTTTGTTGAGGGAAAGCTAAACGCCAGCAGACATATTGGATGTGAGCGACTTCCGCTTCTGTTTCGTACGTGCTTCGCTCTCAAAACGTGCTTCGCTATTGGTTGACCCCTGCACCGCGTCACCACCACCGATATATAAGGGGTGCCGGTTTTGGCCACACGATGGCGCTAAAACTCCCAACAATGCTTTTAAAATATCAACAGCAGTGATGTCGCCACATGTGCAGTTTTTTAGTGTGAAACAGTGGCGTGCACAGACTTTTTGAAGGGCAGGGGCGAAAAGAAAAAAAAGGGCACATAAAGCGCGGTCTCACAACTGTAGAGGGCACTTTAGACACGTATATGTTTATACAAAATGGCACATTATAATAGCTTTAAAACAGACTAACTAGACAGACTAATCAGGGTAGTTTGCTGTTAGGATCAGCATCACTGATAACTGTGTTGTATTTCAACATTGGATGTGAAGAACACACAGTGACAAATGGATAGTATGAAGAACATAGAATCCGTAGTGGGTCTGGGGGTTCTTCCCCCAGAACATTTTCCAATTAATAGATACAATTTCCTGTATTTAGTGCATTTTAACACCATAAATTAGCACCCAAGATAAAAATCCCAAACTGGTCTGTGAATATAGTTCTGGTCTAGGAACTCAACAAGAGGCCCAACATAAAGTTATGCAACAGTAATGTGGTCATATGGGGGCCACTTTAGCACGCGTTTTGGCTCCCAAGAGGACACTTTAGCACGTGTTTTTCAACAATTGGGCCCCCCCGTGCACGCCACTGGTGTGAAATATCAATTTGTTATTTGGGTTTTGGCCGCAGACTGTAGAAATCTGTATTTTGTAATTATTATATTATATTTCTGAGGTATATTATTATTTATTATTATATATTATTTGGCTCCTCTCCCTTCCTTGATTTGTATACGGCTTGTGTAAATGTTTAATCCATATTTTAGCAGATTTTGGCAGAGATATTATTGTGTGCAACGCCTTGTGTCCAAAAAAACATCTTAACACATCCAAACTCATTTTATGGTTTATGTTTTATGTTCTGTCAGCCCACAGATCTAGCTTTGGCCCTCAGGGTGCATTGTGAGAACTACATTATGTCTAGCGTAGCCTTGTTGCCTAAATAATTTGTTACAGTGCAATAAAGAGATTTATTCACTCTGATGGGTTTAAGATACTTTAGACATGGAAAAAACATGTTACTCATTCCATTTAGCTCATATGTAACCCAAGGGAACCAGTAGAACCATGAGTCTTGTGCTGTTTTTTGTGGTTGGGCTACTTCCAATTAAGGGAAATCTTACAGTTATATTTTAGACAACAGTGTGCTTCCAACTTTGTTTCCAACACGCCTCCATAGACAAAACGAGTCAATAAAGACATTTTCTTAGCTTGACTGGCCTGACCTCAACCCCGCCCAACACCTTCTGGATGCACTGTACCCCAATTTTTCCTGACCTCACTTCTACTCTTATGGTAGTAAATCTCTGCAACTGGACTATAAAATCGGAATGAGAGATTCAACAATGTTTTAGGAGTCTACATTTTTAGTCATGCAGTGTCTATCAATCGTTGAGCAAAAACAGAATTATTTAAAAAAATTACCCATGACATATCAACTACTGGCTTCTACTGTGCACAGTTTATATCAATTAATCACTCTATGCAATCTCAAGCACTTAGCTCAGGCTTCGACTGTGCCTTTATCTCAGTTTTTTATCTTGGCCAGAACACAAAGTGTCACTACATGCAGTACATGATTCATGGTTTTGCACTCACTAACAGGTTTTTGACTCGTGGTGTCTTGGAAGTGTTTTATTGAGGGGAGAAGTGTGGACCGGTAAATCAAGACTGCATATTGTATCAGTCTGTATGTGCTGTCAGGATCATCATAATGTATTATATAAGGTGTATGGTGTTTATGTTGGGAGTACAAGCTGGAATGCAGGACATGGGAGACAGCTTTCCTCCCCTCGTCCTGGGATAACCCTCCACACACCTCCATAACTCTACCTGATCTTATGGAACCCTCCATACACACACTGTCCTCTGTTAGCGTGTAGTTGGCCCTCTGCTCTCAGACCCCCTACCTTTAATCTCCTTATTAAATTTAATCCTCATTACCCTTCCATAAACGTACCACTTATTTAACTACTACTTAATTCCTGACCAAGGAACCTTCCATACGTTCTTGCATGACGTTCACGCAACCTCTAATATTTTATCATTTTAAGAAGGAGTTAACCTATGAGATTATGTCTGCATGTGTCTCACTACAGTACATTACACTGGATGAGTGCTGAACCTCTGTAATCTTTGGTAATTATTTTTGCTTCACTTGTCATTTCTCACACTCCCGTTCTCGCTTCTCCAGAAGTGTACATTTTACATTTTTATGTCTTCTTATGTTGACTTAGGCAGTAATGGATTCTCTCGGAAAAGATTCCATCCCAGGAGGTTGCTTTCCTCAGAAGCCCCACAGGATTTTTTTCCAAGTCAATACATTTTTTATTATTGAAGTATTTCTTCCCCTTGTATCGTTAAAAATACAATCTGGAATTTATTCAGCTGTTTGCCTTTTTTGGTACTGTAAAGAGTAAAGAAAAATACATTTTTACTATAATTCATGAGCTCTAGCATTAATAAACAACCCACATTTTTGCAATCCTTTTGCAGCTAAGATTAATATAAAAGTACTGCCAAATGTGTGATGAACATTTCACAGAGACCATTGCTTTAATGTGCTGCTATAACTGTCTCAATTTTGGAACCTGGCTGCAGGGAATTGACTCCATTCAGCCACAACAGCATCAGAGAGGTCAGGCACAGATTTCGGGAGAAGGTCTGTCTCTCAGTCGGTGTTCCAGTTCATCCCAAAGGTGTTGGATAGGGTTGAGGAGGGGCTTTGTGCAGGCCAGTCAAGACATGGACATGACATTAAAACGGTGTGTGTAGCCCAAAATCTAAATATAGAGTGGGTCAACCTCTTCTGTCAACTCCAACTATAGAGGTGGTGGTACAGTAGGTGTATTTTTGCTAAGCTAAGCCAATCCCTGGTACTACATGTATTTCTAAAATGTTAAAGTATTTTTTGTAAGAATATCCTTTAAGGTGAAGTAAGCAATTCTAATCCAATACACGTCCTTTCAAATTCAGTGAATATCTCCTCACGGTCTGCTACCTTTACACTCTTTGAGTGGGCTGAAACAAAATCCAGTGTTTGTTCACAGCTCTAGCTCTGTAAATGAGAAACAAACCAAGTGGACTGGACCGAGCCACAAAACACCATTCCGGCCATTCCATCCAGGATTTGTGCGTCAGGTAACAGTGTAACAGCATACTGCTAAATTACAGTAATGTGGTGGACATTAACAGTTAAGTTACAGATAAATACAGTAATTCTACAGGAGCATACTAAATTAGAGTAATATGCTTGCATAACTACAGTGAGGTCACAGCACACCACTGTTATTTCACAAAGATTTGCCGTAAAAAGTACAAAAAACTTAATGTAAAAGTAATGTACCTAGTTACCAGTAATTTACTGTACATGTACATACAGTAACCTGCTGTGAAAGTAATGCAACTAGTAGCCAGTAATGTACAGTAAATATACATTCAGATATTTAACAGTGAACACATGCTGTTGTTGTGATGTTATTGTAGCAGGAGAGTTGAGTATTGCTGTCTGGAGACGGTGTGCTCGCTCTGGCAAACAACCTCGGCCTCTCTGTGTGGTAATTTGAGCAGCAGTTTGCAAACCCAAAACTCAGGGTTAGGTACAATACTTGCTGTGTCATTGGTCGCACTATGGTGTTTATCAGGATTTCTCCAGGGTCGCTGTCTCCACCTTTAAAGGACCAGTTTGTAGTATTTAGTGGACTCTAGGGGTGAAGTTACAGAATGGCCTACTGAGCGCTTTTCAAGGGTGTGGGAGTAGCTGCGATCTGTTCTGGGCTACTGCAGAAACATGGCGGTTCAACTGCTTCCTACATAGATACAAACGGAAAAAAAAGCTAATTTAAAGGTGATTAAAACATGATTTTTATTTTCTGTTGCTTATACACAAATGAAAATATACCTATAATTATTATGTTCCATTTCCAATAGATTTTCCTAAATGTTAAACACTGGACCAAACCCAAACCATAAATCACTGACCAGACTTAAAGTGAAGAGGAGTATTTACAAACGTTTGGCCATATAGTGTATATAAAAGTAGACAAAAAGTATATTTAAAATTACATTGGGTAATGAACACCTGCAGAAAAACAATGTTGAAACAGGTGGCACTGTGCTGCTACTTTGAATTAATACAGAATCTATTTATTTTCTGTCCATTGACATGGCTTCAGGTCAAGCCAATGTTTATAGAAAATGTTCCTCAAATACCCCGTCATCTTTCCGCGTGCCCCCCCTGTGTGGTGTATATTTCCAAGATTACGTCTGTATTTTCAATGCCGTCTTAACCTGACCACAGCAGTTCTCTCGCTCTGCCGTCCTCACCTGACCTGATTTGAGAGGAAGCAGGGAAATGTATGGGCAACAGGAAGGGAAGGAGGGTGAGCTCACACTTACGTAAGAGGCCTCTAATGTACACAGAACACATGCTACATATGCATAGCTGTCCTTGATCTTCTCAAGAGTTTACGGTGGTGACACAAAAGAGGGAGAGACTGTGAGAAATAGAGATGAGGAGAGAATAAAGAGAGCTACTGATGGAGCTGGTCCATGAAAGATTCTTTAGAAGTGTGTACAAGACAGTGAAAGAGACAGGGGGAGATGGGGGAGAGGTAATAGTAGGCCGTCTCCCTTGGGTCCTTATACTTGAACTAGCATGCTTCTGCTCCAGTGTCCTGGTAAACACGTGTTCATGTTTGTGTGTTCTTTTCAGCCAGTGTTGCAAAGAATAGAGCACAGACATAAATGAAAATGAGGAGTTTTGCTGCTGGCTTACAGGCATGGAACACGTACAGTACACCATGTACTTTACATAGCTGCGGTTGTGTGCATCTGTGTTGCTATACACGTGAGGAAAAAGCCAGGAGAAGCAGGTTGGAAGAAAAAGGGGTGTCTGCAAACTGTCTTTGAAATTCAACCATATACTGCAATTGACAGTGCAGCTGGCTGCAATGTTCTCCTGCTGCTGAGTGGAAAATTCCTGCTATGACGGAGCATGAAGTGTGTGTATGTGAGAGAGAGAGAGAGAGGGTGTGTGCATGACACACACAAGGCATGAGGGAGAGAGAAAGAGAAGGAGAGGCAGAGGGAGAGAGAGGAGGGGGCTGGGCTATCGTCCAACCAACTTGAGAGGGATTGGTTGGCGGAAAAGCTGCCTTTGTGAGATCACAGCCCCCACAACAGCTTCCACCCACATGGCGGACTTCATGTGAAAAGATCCACCCTGCCTACACCAAATTTAAAAAAAACCTGTGTTCTTAGGGAGTACAGCCTTCAAGTCATTCACATCACCTGCTACACTGTAATAGACCCAATTACGCACCTCTCCAGATGAGTCAGAATATAGACAGCAGTGAACCGCAGCATCCAGGAGCATGAATCACAGCTTTCCTTTACACACATGCAGTTACTCCATTAGAAGTGAAGAGAGTACAATGCCAAATCCAATGGATTTGCAGGCCACCTACAATACTGATCTTGTTGTGGCATAAAACCTGGGACAAGAATGGTATAAGACAACTTTTATTCTAGAAGTTAAGAAATGGAATAGAAAAGTTGGATTTCAAAACAAATAACTAAAAACTAATTTCAGTCATTAAGCATCAATCAAGAATCTCTGTTAGTTACTATCTTTAAAGCTGCACTGATCAATATTTTGTATTAACAATGGCTCACTCATAGTACACAGCACAATTGACTGACTCTGCAGCTCCCCTCTGGGGTGTGTAGAGCCTTTTAGCTCGTTTTTGTTTTATGGCCTGCAACTTTCCTGATTTGGTTCCCACTCAGGGCTGTCATCAACCTAATTTCCAAAACCAGTAGGTAGCTGTTATCAGCAAAAGCCAGTTGGTGAACACAGTGGAGAATTTAGCAGATAAAGAGACAGATGTTTCCCTCAGCAGTTGGTAAAGAGCAAAAACAGAACGAATAGGAGAGTAAATATTGGGCCAGCATTAGTCTGCTGGTTGGAGACTTCAATTAATGCTAATGCAGCTGTTTGCCATAACAACTTTATAATGTAATATTATGTCAGTGTTGTGTTTACTATTGGTTCCACTGCCCCCAAGTGGCAAAAAAAAAACTATAAATGTTGCTTTAAAAAGAAATAGTTTTATTTTACCGCATAAACTATTTTACAAGAAAATGTGTTTTGGCAAATAGTTGATATTGCACTTTTCAATTTTCATGAAGCTTAAAACAAAATGTTTATATTCAATGTTTGAATTGTTTTTTGTATTTATGTAATTCTAAAAAAAAAAAATATAAAGTTTATTATGTGGTTATATTTCCCTGAACAAGGCTTGAACAAAGCTGTTTTCCTTAGAAGTTAATAAAAGTTGACATTTTGAAGATGTTTTTTTTTCCCACAGGATGGTCACAATATTTTTTTCATTATTTGACCACCAGATGGCGATACTCTGTCAGACTGGATATGTCACCCTCAAGTGACCCTTTATAACCTGTAGATCTTTACTCCACATCATCATTAATGTTGTCCTCTGTCACAGGTCAGACTCCAACCTGGATCCTTGTTTGTACAAGAGAGCAATAACTGAACACTCTTCAACCATAAATCCCATTTTATGTGGAACATTTATTTTTTTCCCTTAAGGTTTTTGGAAAGACATATTACTTCATATTTGTACTGTATGACTTTAAGGTGTCACAAGGGAGCTGGTGACAGGTTTTCCACAATTTGCTGAGCTGCTGGGTTGCTAACCCTAATCCAAATTGCCTCAACTTGCAGCAAAAGCATGTATCATAAACCCATGACATGAGGATTTACAAGGTGTAAAAATGTGATTTTTTTTCAGCATTTTAGCAACACAGAACAGGCTGGAGCTCACTATGGGACAGCAACACATCATCAACAGAGATACACTGAATTAAGCAATGTTTTCTTTTTGCAACTAAGGGTGCAGGCAACAGCCCTCCCATCTGTGACGACGAATCACTCTGGGTTGAAGAATTAGCCGTCATAGCCCTAGGACCAGCTGTCTCTCACTGGGATACCTCACAGCACTCTGAGAGACATTTGATTTGATCTGTCAAAAAAAGTCAGGCAGGATATGGTGTGACATGTGCTGATGAACTGAGCAGTGCTGCCAGTGCCTATCCAGTCCGACACTGATTTGACCAGACAAACCTTGTTTACTCCTCATTTAGCCATTACTTCAGCCCACTGACTCTACATTCTTTTGCTGCATGCAACTGTTAATAACATTGTTTTACAATTATGCAAATATTTCTTGCACCCCACTGGCAAACACAGCTATATAAGTAGGATTAAGTGCTCATCTTGGATTATGTATAAAGGGACATTTACATTTTCATCTATTATATATGCAGAGTATATTTCTGTAAAGTACTGATGCAGTGATAATATACTTTTCATCTTTAGAGTAACATGTAAGGACAGTACAAATCGCTATGATGCACTTGCAGGAATCAAGATTAGATATTAAGATATCCAGCTCTAATCTTCAATTTTAATTTCAGATATGATACCATCATGATAGAATTAATGACACTTATTCCTATTTACAGTGACTCAAAAGTCTATATACAACTGCATATAAGAGAGACAATGAGGTGATAACAAGAAAAGGTTTTTGTGGGTTTAATTTATTAGTCCATTAATGAAAACCCTCCAGCACATGATGTAGTTGGCTGGAGAACTGAGAGCCAAAAAGAGCCAGTGAGATGTAAATTTAGTCACATATTTATTACATAAATATATAGTAAAATAGACCAGCGACAATTACCATAAAAATATCTTCCTTTAAAACCCTGACCATGAACAAAGATTTGAAAATCACACATCGACATTTACAAACACGCTGATTGTCTGGACCTGTCATAAGCAGCCCACCACAAAAACCTGACATCACACCACCCACTGGACTCATGTTGGGAGGAGGAGGAGGAGGTAAAGAGGGGGGTGGTGGGTGCTTGGGAACAACCGGGGATTGGGTAATCACAGGGAGGACAGGTCCAGGTGAGAAGAGGTTCGGTGTAATGAAGGTGTGGGTGGTGTGAGAGGAGATCACAGTAGATATTCGGAGGTTTCCTGCGCATGTGTGTGTTTATTGAAAGACAAGACAGTGTGTATTTATTTAGCCCAGAGCGCTGCCTAAAGCTTGACCGTATGTCCTTGCATGTTTGTTTGGCCCTGTGCTTCGTGGAAATGAATCCTAAATATTGTTCCTTTGCTTTGCATGCCTGTGACAGTGACGTCAACTGAGAGTTAAACAATAACAATAATTATAATAAAAAATAATATTTTCAGATACTTCTTACTGTCTGGTTCAACCTGCACCAGATACCAGGAGGCTGGGGTTTGTAGTATCAGGGCAATTAATAGTATCCTGTACGTTGTCAGTAAACTGAATAAACTTTTAAATACTTTAAACTACTCTTTGTATTACCCTGAAAATATATAACTATCTGGCACCTCTGGATAGAGCTCTACTCTTAGTACAGTGAATGGCCATGTGTTTCCCTGCGTACTGTGTCTGCAGGAGACTTCAGCCTAGGATGTACCTGCAAATTCTGTTATACACCGCAAGCACAATGATTTATTTTACTACAGATTCCCATCTGGATTTGTATTCCCTTTGGCTTCTTATGCTCTCTAGAAATCTCCATTTAGCATGTCCTGATCTCGGACCACGATATGTACAAACCTAGACATTGTAGTCACTCACCGGCTCACAAAATTCAGTACAGGACGAATGTTTAAAATACAAACTCTGAATGGCAAGCAATCGTCTCAGTGACTTAAAAGGTGGTTAATAAAATGGCGTTAAGTGCAAAGTAACAAAAATTTTAAGTTGGCCCCCTGGTGATGTCACACTCTTTCTAGAAAGCTTTATAAAAAAAAACATATTACAATGAGTATTAATTCTATGGAGGGAAATGCTTGTTGGGCTGTCTGGGATTTTTCATTGAAATACTGCCAGGGTCACTGTATCCAGTTCTCTGTCTACAGCCACAGTCAATACAAAGCATGTAAAATCAAAGATGGCGCAGTGCTGCTGCTGGTGGCCAGAGGAACTATTAAAGCAATACTACTGCACTACACAGTAGTCTCCTTTACATGCATTCTGTGACCAGTGGCAGCACTGAGCTTACTGCTGCTGGGCAGCACTCGATATTACATCGTATGTGTTGACTTCAAAGAAGACCTTTTTTCTCGGTCAAAGTAATTCTCTATTTTTTATTATTTGAACATAGCTAAAAAGATTAGCTTTCTTCTCATAATTAATTTTATTAAGCACTGAGTGGCTGAAATGTTGGGGTTTCAGGAGATGCCCTTCCAGGACCGTGCTACGTACAATAAATTCTAGTGACAAACTCTGCTTCAATCTCTTGCACGTTGTCATTCCCAGATGTCTCCAGAGATAATGCAATTGCCTGGATTCTAGTTTGCATGGAGAGCTGTGACAACAGGTTGATAGGCTTTCAACATAACTAACAAAAACACCTCACATCCTCTCTTTGGCACCTTCCGGCTAACCCTGACCCTGATAGGATCAGACCCTGAGTGTCTGCAGAACACATCATAGTTTTCCCAGCAGCCTCTGCAGTCACAGTGAAGCAAGGAACTCTTGAAGGAGTGATACAAAAGTAAGAAAAGTAGTTGCTAGCTGTTATTGTTTGTGGTTTATAGCTCATTTGCATGTTTATTATTTTTTTGTAAGTTTTGTGAAACATCTACTGCTGGTTGAATTCATGAGTTATAGTATGTGTTTCCATAGTCACAAATATACGGAGCAGGCTGAACAGGAACTTTGAGAGAATCCAAGAAAAACTGACAATATAAATTTCAAAAGAAACAAGAAGTCAAAACTTAACCCAGAAAGACCTCCTCAGATTCTGAGGTTGACTTCAATATGCTTCTATTGGCCAAACTTGGTGATGGATCTAAAAGTGTTTAAATGCAAAGTCCAGGCATTAAAACTGGCATCATTATGTTAAATCAAAACAAAGTAAACTCCTGCACACTGTCAATGCTCGGACTCTGTTAATAATAAAGGTCAAATAAAGGTTACTTTGCCTTCACATCACTGTTGACTTTTTCTTGATTTACCATCATGTTCTCCGATGCACCTGCTTTGTTTCTATACAGGTGTGTAAAATAGTGAATACAGACACATAGACAGTTCATAGACATTTGTACAAGATAGCCCCATCTAGAAATAAAATCTGACATGGAAACATCAACCAGCACCAACTGCTGCATACAAGACACAGAACTTGTTGCGTCGACCAGGTATCTGCTTTTTAGCGAATTATCAGCTGTTGAAGACACCATTTTGAAGCATAGTGTGTTTTTGCTCAAATATTGAAGAACATACTTTAAGCATGCTAAGCTTTCTGTACACATTCTGTACACACTGAGTCCTTTCAGTTGTAAACAACGTGAGCAAAAAAGGTGGCACAGTAAAGATGTTCCAGTGGACATGAAGCCTTAAAGAGGTGTTTGTAGGTGATTTGCTGGTGCTGTATAAAGTGGCTTGGACCTGCTACAGAGTGGAAAACGGTTCATAAATTGATCCCTTTCTTTAGGTTTCAAAGTTAGCTGAGTAGAGAGCATTTCCTCTGGTTTTGCATACAACAGTGGGCTTTTGTATGGTATGTGCCAAGAGAACTGAGTGTATATGCTTGGAGGATGTTTGAAAGAACAGAGGACAAGGGAGACAGGAGCAGAGGGTAGAGAGAGGACGGAAAGCACCCTTTGAGGCCGCTTTATCAAACCTGAGCAGTTCTGAACCAATTCAAAACCTTTTTTTCAACCTGACAAACATTGCATATTTTTCTCATAGATCTCCTCAAACTACCATACAAGTCGCACAATTTATCCAATCTCTGATCTATATCTCTGATTGATAAACTATAAATAGATGAGCGAATTTGCATACATTCTTAGCTGTCTAGGCATGTGATTTCCCACCCGTTTACAAAAATATCCCCACGGCTATAAATCTCCTTTCTGAGCAGCACAAAACAACTCACAATACCACCTATAAGTGCTCTTAGTTCTGTCTCGGGATTTGGTGTACTAGGTAATGGTCTCAAAACAGGACAGTGTCCGATCAAAGCTATTCATAAAGTCTAGTGGCCAGATCGTAGTTCAGAGCAGTGAATGGAGCTCCATGTGCCAACGGATAAGGGACGGGGTGAGGTGGTGTAGTGTTAGCTCATGATTTATACATCTCTCTATTTACACAACGCCTCTTATACTCCATTAACACACAAGGGACGGGTGTGAAACAGTATGTTAAAAATCAAACAGTCTATACACGTATCTAAATGTTTCAAAGATTTGATAAAGACAGTGTTGATGGTACGCCCAGTAAGCAGATTTGGCACTTGGATTACACTGTTCAGCTCATGGGCAGATATATTCTCTACTGATTCTTTTGTTGTGGTAATGTTCCCCAAAAGGGGATCTCTGCTTAGATTTAGTCATTTAATATTGTGCATTGCGATAACCTAAAAATCACTCTTGGGATTCCTCAACTGCTACCAACCAGCACACTAATTCACTCTTTACCAGAGATTCGACTGCAGCATGCAGTTTCTAAATGCAGGCCTACATAATAAATCCTCTAGTGCCCTATGAAACATGCTGTAGAACAATACCACAGAGGAGGAGGGATACAAAAGCAATCAATAAGGCCATCATTTGGAAAAGAGAAACAAAATAGCAAAGCCTTGAACTGCAGTCGTGGCAGTAATCTGCTCTGTTCTGCAAGTAACAGTCTGGCTTCTGTTTGTGGGAATCGTTGCAGCTTTTCTTTTGAAATATTACCCACTCTTGCAATTCAGTCTTTATCTCCTACAAGCTTACCCCTCCCACATATAAATGGTTCCCAAGACCCCCTGCTTTTTTACTCTCTGTTAGCCTGCTGAACACAATATTAGTTACATTCTTCAAAGGAAATAATACAAGTCTATGGCAGGACTCTGTTTTACAGACTTCTGTCATGTACCGCGGCCTAAAAAGGTGCTTTTGAGGGTCCGGGAGGGAAAACAAAGCAGGTTGATCAGATATCAGCACCACAGACCTTCATCATTATAGCAAAGCGTTCACACACTTGCACACACAGAACAGTTCTCTCACATGAACATGGACACTGACAATCACATGCACACCTATATACATGCACAGCCTTGGTTTTAGCCATGCCAATCTTTCAGCACATCACAAAGTTAAACAGTAAGCACACTGAAATAGAACAGGCCTGTGGACGGAGGAACACAGCCAGTTCCTCTGCCCCCCAAAGGGTGGATGGAGCCCGGCTTGGATGGGAGCCATGTATTGCTGTATGTACACCATTAGCCAACTGGGTGAGGGAGGGCTGGATATTGCTGCTGGCACTTTGACCGTAAAGGGAGAAAGTGCAAAGACTAAACTATTAGTGACACTAAGGGGTGCACACTCTGGTACGTGTTTATGAGAAAAATTTGAATGTGATTAATTTATGATTTTGAAATAAAAATAGGCTGACCCAAATAAAAAAAAAAGACAAAAACATTTTTGTGTGTTTTCATTGTGCTATGGAAGCCCATTTCCACCAGGGAAAAAAAGATACAGAGTTAGGGATTATAATAGTAAAGCGTTTGGCTTTTTAAGTATAAAATATAGAGATAGCATGTGATAATTTTGACATGTTAAGTTAAAATTATGTCGTAATAAATTGAATTTGGAAATCAATATCCAGCAATTTTAATTTACCATGAGAACGTTTTATTTTGGTCATTCCTAACATTTCATTTTCAACTCTGAGACACTGCCTCCTGTGACCCACATTATGTAATTTGGGGATTTCTTTGAGATCGACAACAAGTCTTTCTCCCTCCTCATTTTCCTGTTTTAATCTCATCACTCTCCTTAATCTTTACTTTTCTACTCTATTCTCTAAATCCAAATACTTTTTTATTTTCAACGATTTTAGCATTAGGGGCTAGCCTAGCCTACAAGCTTAACCTCACGCCACCCACACGCTTACACCGTCATTCTAACTGTTCCACATTCACATATGAGGTGTCTCTTCTAGAGGGACGTGTCGATCAGTTAAAACAGCTCATCTCTGCCAATGTCATCTTTTTCCTTATCCGAAATGAGGCTCTAAGGATCGAGGGTGTACAGATTGTAAAGCCCGTTAAGGGCAAATTTGTGATTTGTGATATTGACTTTTCCTGGCGGGAATGGGGTTCCATACAGTGCCAAACACAACTCCCAAACATCACCAACAGACAAACACAACACTCTCCCACCTCCACACATAAAGAAATCTGTTTTTATCTAGGATTAAGAAAGCAATGGGGGCATGATTCTTTGTGGCAGAAGTAGACTCAGGATCCAAATCCTTGGACGTCTACACATTTTCAAATATGACACTTGACCAGGAAGGAACACAGAACAGAAAAAAGGTACACTGCTGATTGTTGAGAGGACAAAAAAAAGAAGAGCTAACAATGGTTTTTCATCTAAGGTTCATCATCATTTATTAGAAAATGTTCTTTTACCTGAGAGAATCCTTCAATAGCTTCCTTTACCCAATCACAAAAAGTGGTCTGTGTTTGTGTGTGTACGTGTGTGCGTGCGTGTGTGTCTGGAGCGGATGCTCTCACGGGTGGGCGCATTTTAAAAGCAATCAAGAGATTATTATTTTCCCACAAATGTACAAATAAGATCTGATGAGACAAGAAATACGCCAAAAGGTTCACTCACTTATTGCACTTCATTAAAAATAATTGTAAACTTTATAATCAGTCATTTAATGTCTTTGCCTAAAGGCTGCAACGCAGTTTATTTTCGGGTTAAACTAATTTAAAAAACATTAAATTGTGGAAAAGGCAACTGGCTTGGGTGTAATTTATAGTTTTTGTTTTGTCACAATTATTACCACCAAAGATTCGGGGGTTGGGCCATTCAAAGTGCTTTTTAGTTAAGTGCTCTAGTACAACTAATGGTCAGGACAGGTTGTAGACGTTCATCTACAGTGGGGTGAGATTTTACAAATCTTTTGCTCACGTCTCAAAAGCAGAGGTAATAGGTTAAGTAAACTTGCTTATGCTACGTACATCCCACTGATTGACATCAACCACCCACGATACTCTTTAATGTTACATTTACTTGGTCGCAGGATAGAAGAATTAAAGCTTCACACACATATCGCAGAAGGTTTGAATTTAGGGGCTTTTGGAATTTGAGTCTCTGTAGCCTTAATGATCAACCCACCAAACAATGAGAGCATCGCATCAATTAGACATTAGTAGTACCCAAATGTCCTAACAACACACATATACATACACACACACACACACACACCACTTTCTAAACAGTTTACAAAAAACAGCACATCTCGTAGAATCCTTATTCTCCACAACATCCCCGGTACCCCTCCTACTTGTTTTTTGAGACCGGAACCAGCCAGTAGGCTAGGCCAAAGGCTAGCTCATCTGGGCAGTCCTTACCCTCGCAAGGTGGCAAGGGTCTTTAGGCCACAAAGAACATCTGGAATTCAAGCCAGGCCGAATTTGATTTTAGAAGCAAGACTGGCTCGTTGTTGTAACATTGAGCTGTCTTTTGAAGGGAGCTGGAGGGAAATTGCATAGACATCTTGCTACTTGCATGTCTTCACAAACTCTACATTTGGCATAGGGGGGGACCAAACACAACCATAAAACCAAAAAACATCACAGACAATCTCCACCCTTGTCCAATGTGTCAACATGTAAGAATAAACCAGGATTATAATATGGGAGGGATGGGCTTGGAAGCCGCACAAAGCCAGCCTTGAAACCCTCACATTGCTCATTGTGGTCTGGCAGATGCAATTTGCTTGACTTGGGGGTGCCATTAAAGACCAAAATTACTTTCAGCTTTAACAAGACAGAGCCGAAAAGAAATCTGGTACTCGGTTCAAACTGTCATCATCATCTAAGACTTGATTTACACTTCACTGACACGTCATGTGTCTTGGGCTTGTGAGATAACTATTAGATCACAAAAAAAAGTTATGTGTAAATGTGTCCAAGAAGCATTCGAGCTGGATTGAAGTCTAATTGCTTAAACCGACTCTGGCATTCCAGCTAGATGTTGAAAAGGTGTAAATCCAGAAGTAGTTTACTCCTTCCTTACTTACTTCATCAGTATGCTATCTGTGGAAGCCATCTATAGCTTGTTCGCTGTGATAACAGTGGCTTAAGTTACGCTGCTGTTCAGTTTCCAAACTCAAGACTTATCCCTGTGTTTGTGTCAGTTTATGGGCAGTTGTTAGCTGGCTAGCCGTTTTTGAGTTAGAGTGCACAAGTTATTCTTTTCCTGTTAAATTTTGGGATCTGGCCAATGGAAGCGCACATATGTGGCTTAGTGTAAACGAAAGTATCTTAAATTGCATCTGGATTTCATCCACCATACATCACACTTGAAATGACAAATGTAAACAGGGTCTCTACCAGTCCCTGTTGTAAACTGGTCCAGGTTTATGCTCAATCATGACCACTGAGCCTGCAGGATTTTTAGGCTGGCTTCTAGGAGGCAATGGGATGGCGGACAAATGGGGAAATCCATTATGGACTTTTCCAACTATGACGTGGATGTGTTACAGCCAAGTTAGCTGACATTCATGCCAAATAATAACTTGCTTACGTTCTATTTACATCTCCCGCTCCCACATCCCACTTTATCCAACCAAACAGGCTCACAGCCCTCCTGACCTTTAGCCAATGTGGCTGCTGGCAACACTCACGTCAATAGTTTGGAAGAACTGAGTATGATTCCATAGATGGACACACACACTATAGGCATTCATGTGTAGTGTCTCATGATGTTGTGAGAATATGAGGTGTACGAATCTATCTCTTTGCAAACAAGAAGAGGCACAGGGTTTATGATTAATGTCACGGGGCACTTCTGAATATGGATCAGCATGCACATGTGAGAGAGAGTGCACACATACAAATGTAATTACACATTAATTTGTTTTTTTTTTCCTCTTACATGACAGTGGGATGGAGCAGTTAACTTTGTTGCAATAAATCTTGAGTGTTGTACGTTTTTGTATTTACATCCTTGGTTATGGCCAAAATAAAATGTAAATGAAATAAAAATAAAATCAAAACAGAAAAACATACAATAATACATAACATAGTATTGCACCTTGCAGATGGGCAATATATATTCTCAGTTTTGTTGGTTGTTTGTAACGTCTATGTGACACCACTATCCTTTCTGCTGGTGTGTGGAAGTTAGGTTGTGGGTGCCGGGCTCAGGTCCAGCCCCCTCCTGTCAGCTACATTCAATACCATAAAACACTCAGCCATTACAAAAGTCATAATCCCTCAGTCTCTGGGCCATTCACATTTTGAGTTTACTGTCTATAGACTGTGCCTTTAAGTTGGAGAAGTGCTCACATTAGCAGATGATGTCTAACGTCTCACAACATTTTCTCATGTTTGTGTTGCATCTCCCGTCACCCGATAACCAAATCAATAAGATAGAGAGCACAAAAGCTTGAGGGAAGAGTCCTTTTGTAACTTCTACTGATGCGTACACACAAGCACATATTATCTTAACATATAAATTTTTTTTTAAATCTATATATGCATCTGAACTTTCACATGTGCCTGCAAAATATGACTCCTCCCAAGTTCCTTTGAGTTTTGTGTTGTGTGAGGTATGACAAGATTGTTTCAGTTTTTTTTTTTTTTTGTATTTTCAGTTTATGTTGCATTATTTTTCCTGTTTAGGTATTTTTTTTCTCCAAAGTTGTATTTCATAAAAAAGAAACAAAATATAAAAAAGAAATTCCTGTTTTGTTGGTTGTAAATTCCTCCTGATAAAAGGGGACGGACAGCTGGACAGACACACAGACAAACAGATCAGTTGGCTTATCAACACAAACTATAGATGTGAAAAAGAAGTGAAATATTTTCTATGTTACACTGCACGCATGGTCAAAAAGTGACTACAGCTGTTTGTTTTTTTTCCATTTTTACACAGAGAAGTTGAAGCGTCAAAAAACAAACAGAAAAATAAGAAAACAATGATAAAATGAAAAAATCTCCAATCATTTTGTTCAGGAGTCTTTTTTTTAAAAGTCATCTCTTTTCATTTTTGTTTTATGGATTTATAATCATTTCATATATCTTTTTTTTCTTAATCTAAATCAGACTCAGAAGGTAAAGCAGCATTATAACCCCTTCTGTCACACACACATACCCAGTCAGCTCACGAGAACAAAGGACATCAATAGGTTTTTTTTCTCTTTTTCAGTTCTTTTACAAAGATGTGTTGGAATTCCAAACCTGCATCTCTGGAATGTGGGATCCCTTTCCGATCCTCACCATACGAAAGTTGGAGATTATCCTTTTGGAGGGAGCTGAAGGGGGACATTTGGGGTTGTCAGCTGGCATGGGAGTGGGGACTCATATGGGGTTGTTTCAGTTGGGGACTGAAGGGGAGACCGTACATATTCCTACATCGCCATCTCCCCTTCCTCCGAGTGTTTGTTAACATCTGTCTGTACAACCGGCCATATCACCCTTTCTCACCCATGTCAATGATGGCAGTGAGGGTTGAGGCCCTCAGCTTTTTGTTTCCTGTCCCATGCTTTCGTCTTCTCTCACATCTTCACATTCTCACGCTCAAGTCTCTCGTTCCCATCGCTGATGCTCTGCAGTTCACATTCATCCGGTGGCGCCACTCTAAAGGGCAGTTATGGCCAGCCTTGTCTGACATGGCAGAGGCCTGGATCCCATTTGATTTGTCAATGATTCTGGGCCAAACTGGGGGAATTTTACTCCACTGTGAGTGGGAACGATAGGTAGGGTTCCTAGGGAAGAGGAGAGGGGGAGAGAGGATGATGATGGAAGAGAGGCTGTTTGGAGGAGGGCTCTGAATTTGAAATGTCACTGGGCTGACTCTGCATAGGAAGGATGATGGAAAATTTGTACTACAGGGAGAATGAGTAAGTGCTACACAGCCCCTCCTTTGCAGGTATCTCTCTCCACCCCTGGTTGGGTCGATTGGGGGGGTGAGGGTCATGTGCTGTTGGTCTAATACTGACAACAGGACAGGTTTGGGACTGAGCCCACTGCGACTGCCAGCCTCTGTTACACAGAGCAGCCAAAACTCCGAAACTGACCTGTTTTACACAAAGCAGAAGGGAAACTAATTGGTAATCCAACATCAGGTGTAGATTAAACTTTGATGCATAGGGGGCGAAGCGAGGACTGCTGCAGTAGTGCAAAAACTCCACTCCAACACCAGCCTGGCTGGGTGGGGGCTAACATAATGGTCAGTCAGAGCTAGGCTCCATAGGGGGAACTGTCAGGGGCTAGAGAAGGGGAGGGCAGAGTAGGTGATGGATCTCAGGAAGTGGCAATGATGCTTGTGGAGGGCATTCTTCTGGGACCAGACTCCCCCATTGTGCCCAAAGGTGGCATTCCAGGTCCTCTCTCCTCCCTCCTCCTAGCATTGCTCCATACATTGAAGAAGTGAGGCTTGGCCATCTGTGACGATGACCCATTATTCCTGCCACAAGTTACTCTGCTTAGGTACTTCTGAGGGGTGCAGATTACCCATCCTGTACAAGTACCCAGTATGAACTACTGGTTGGCTCCAAATATAAAACATATTTTCTTAGTTTCTCTTCCATTCCGTTCCTGTAAGGGTGGTAAACCCAGTTAAATTTGGCTCACCCCAGAATTGGAATGAACAGAGGGCTTTTATAATCAAATCAACATTCTTGAATGATCATTTGGCTAGTACACTATGATATCTGCCATGGACATCTGCAGTGAGATATTACTGTTATAGTGGTGAGCATTGGTAAAGTGCAGGACACTAAAACAGCTTTTGAGTTGCCTCTTCATTTTGTTTGAGAACATTCCACCTCTTTACGTCTAATGCACTGTCCATGCATGACACAAAAGCTTATTTCTATGATCAAGATCCAATGGCAGGCATCATAAGTGTACTGTGGAAGATTGCCATGATGCAGAAAGAAGATGCCCTTTCTGTGCATGCTAATTCAATGGACGTGGCCACCACGGGTTTTCAGTTACTCTCCGTTATCTGTCCTTTTGCTACTTCCTTAAATGGGTGTCAGCTGTGCTGCCGTCCACACAGTCCTTCGTCACTTCAGTGAGTCGATTTCTGTTTTGACAGAAAGAAGGCTAATCCAAATTTCAAAAGATGACACTTGGTCCCATATAACAAAAAAGAGATAACCCGAATGTAATGGGTACCATTCCCTGGAGTCGGTACGACCTTCCAGGGGGATGGCTGGCCCTCCTGTCTTCAGTGGTATTTCATTTCAACCAAGTGATAGCACTGAGGGTGTGTGTGTGTATGCTGTGAGTGTTTTGTCTTTCCAAGTGTGCACCTACACAAAAAGTATGCACATTTGTGTGTTAACCTACACATGCGCCAACTTGAATGGTGTATGTCTGTGTGTAGGCTGTGGGCAGCTGCCCTGTGTCCACAGAGGTGAGGTAGTGCCTGACACCACAGGGGCAGTAATGCTGCCCCAGCCTGGGGGTGTGTCCACTTTGAGGTAAATGGTAGCCTTATTGGCATTTGCCTGCTCTCAGTGACGCCCATGGTAAAAAAGGCAAATGTGTATGGAAGCCTGGAGGGGCCACACTGAGCTGAGTCCGTGAGTAGAGGACTCTGTACAAACCCTGCAGGTTAGGGCTGTATATCAACACTGCCGCGCAGTGCATACAGTAAAATGAGGCATTCACGTTACTTTGAGGTGATGTGTGTTTTCATGTTCGTGTGTGTGTGTGTGTAAGGGAGAGAGAGATAGAGAGAGGCTGAGAGAGAGGGAGGGA
>NW_023339651.1:3593297-3593594 GCF_004916995.1 Morone saxatilis | reverse complement strand
AAGTGTGTGTGTGTGTGTCTAAGATGAGCTTTGCTGCCTTGCTGGTGGTTGCTGCTATTCAAAACCTCCTCAGAGGCTGCCTGTGGGAGATTTATTCTGACCCCTGGCTCTGAATCTACAGTCCACCTATTAAATCTTGCTTCCTCTCTCTATGTCTGCTCCTCCCTTCTCTTCGCTTCCAAGTAACTCTCTTCCTCACTCCCTTCTTTCTTTCTTTCCTTCAATGCAGTAACTCCTCAGAGAGAAGGGCTTAATTGTCATTCATCAGACGGTAGCTGCTGGCACAAGCAGCACAGG
>NW_023339651.1:3585014-3593273 GCF_004916995.1 Morone saxatilis | reverse complement strand
TGTGTGCGTGTGTGTGTGTATGTCACAGGAGCCGGTCCAATGACACAAATGAAGGTAGATATGGAGCCATGGTCTGCACATTTTTCAAAGGTAGACAACACAATTTCATAAAACTGGAGTAGCCTTATATAAATATAGCACCGGTTTCACTGGGATCTAAGAAGAAGAAGCTCTAAAAACTGCTGTAACGGCTCAGATTGAGTTGAGGAATTGATAATGAGCTAGGTCTGGTATCTCTGCTTTACTACAGCTATTATACACCAGAGTAATGCTTAAAGCATCTGCTGAATTTCACTGTGCAGTGTTCGCTGATTGTGTGTTTGCATGAATGTGAGCAATAATATGCCACTAATGTCCATATTTTTCTAAATTACTGCCTTAACAGTTATTCAAAAATAATACTGAGAGGTGCTGGCCAGCATGAAAGCTGGAAGCATGGGCTTCAAAATGTGTAGATCTGTGACCGCTAAAAAGAACCAGAGAGGGGGAACGGACCCCTGCAAAGAGCGCTGCTCTGAGGAACTGAGGTGGAACAGGCTGTGGCTGTGTCGGTGTGTGTGTTGTGTGTATCTGTGTATGTGTCTTGGCAAATGGCTACAACTCTTACTAGATAAGACATCATGCTCAGACAGAAGGGCCCCCACACAGATTTTAAAACAGGGGTAAGGAAAAGGTGGAGAAAGAGGTGGAGGAGAGGTTGTTTAAAAAACAAAATCCTCAGTTTGCGTGACTCTCCTGTTGCTGGTGTGTTGTTTCTGTTATTGTTGGTTCCAGTTTTTAAACCACATACTGTAAATGTGATGTTGGAGAAATGCAGATTCCTGACAAGAGGACTCTCCCTCCATCCTTCCCCTATAAAAATGATGTCCCTTCCCATCTTCCGGTTTGCCCCAACTTCCTTATCCCTTTGCGTGGTGGCAACTGTGTTTCACACTTCCTGGTCCTCGAAGACCTCCAGGAAGAGCGGGGGGAAGAGTTCGTTGGGACACTCCACCTTCATGTGAAGGAAGCGGCTGGCGTGGCAAGCCCCGATCATCCGCAGGTCTGTCACCTTCATGAGGAGCTTCGGCCAGAAGTGGGGAATGTTGTGCTTGCGGTAGTTGATGTAGTGCTCAAACGCCAGCAGGTAGGTCTCCTGGCACTTCTCGATCTTGTCCATGCAGGTCAGGCCAGAACGATCTGGTGACAGGAAGAGTGGAAGGGAGGGAAAAGACGGGAAAAGATAAGTGGCACATTTAGGAAGAGGGGGAGGAAGAAGATATGGAGAATGAGTAAAGGACAGAAGGAAAGGTAGAAGAAGAGAGGAAGGAAGTAAGGAAGGAAGATGAAAAAATGAGAAAATGAGTAAATAAACATTCATCAGCTCAATGTAATTAAGACAAAATGTCAACATTCTGGCAGGAAACTGTGACCGTCATTCAGCTCAGTGAACACTTTCATGTGTTATTATAGACAGTTAATATAATTGTACTGTCATGACTAGAATGCAGCTTCAAATTCACTTATCATGTCTGAATCCATTATCAAATCTATTTTGCTTTCATCATTTCTAATCAACAAATTTAACAAATGTTATAAATAATTGAATATAGAGATAAAACTGGAGGATTTAACGGATATCAGTATTTGACAGCTGTGAGGGGAAATATACTGCATTTCTGAGTGGTAACCTAATTATTGTTCACAATGACAACATACAAAGTAGATCTGAGATGTAACAAAGGCCTAGTCACACCAGAAAGTAGCACAACGAAATGAATGGCACATCTTCAAGATATATGTGGTTTTAGAAGTTTGGTGACGTAGTGAGTACTCGCAGGGCTAGCTGGATAAATACTGTAGCTGGCGAGCTAAATGCTAACACAAAAGCCAGCCGGGAACATGGTCAGCTGTAGGCATTTTGTTTCATTCGTTCAATAAATTGTTGCTGAAGAGGAAAAAAGCTCCCAGAAATAGCAAGCTTGCTAACCGCCAGGTAGCAATAATGCTGTCAGTTAGCTAACTTGTTAGCTATGGGACATTAAGTTCACACCATATTCAAAAGAGGTCTTTGTACCGTCCACTTCTGTCAACTGTCTGCAACCTCTTTTGTGGAGCAGCTTATCAGTGGTTAAATGAAGGTGAATGGTGCAACACCAGTAATAAGCTACAATAGCTTCCTCAGCACTGCTAAGACAATTAGGTTTTGGTTTTGGTTAACTGTGTGAAAGTTAACCAAAGCTGGCACAAAAATGAATGATCACAGCAATTTCAACAAATGAACAGATTTCTCTGCCAAATTTCACAGATGTGACCGGGCTTTAAGATGAAAAGAAAAACTCAACTAAAAGAATAATATAAAATTATTGGCACGAACAAATATTTTTTTATACATAACTATGAGAAAATCTGTGGATACCCTGAGAATGATTAAATTGCACATCCTCCATTTATTTACATCCATCATTTTGACGTTGATCATATTATGTGATATGTGTCCTAAAACTGAACGTGTGAGAGTTTCTACAATGAACAAACCAAGAGTGAAGGCTTTTTAATCACATCTGGGATTAGTTTTAGATCCCCCTTTCAACACTGAATATGTATGTGGACTTTTATCTTCAGGCCATAATTACATTTTGATTCAAAATAAGCTACACTATATGCTGTGTAAAGCAGCGGCTAATGACTAGGAATATGGACTGTGGTGGAATTGTGTCTCAAAGGACACAGAGGACAGAAAATTTACATTTACATTACATTAAGCTCAAACTGCTAGACCACCAATGTTATGAGCAACACAGAGCAAAAGCACTGGCATGCAGCTTGAAGCTTTACAAAAGAAGTTGAAAGTCAACAACAACCTGAGCTCATGAGCAGCACGGCCTGCAACAGCGCCACCTCAGTGTCATCCAGGTTGAACTGTGCCAGGTTCTTTCCCAGATCGAAGATGGCGTCCGACACCACGCCCAACCCGCCGTTCTTCAGCTGCTCACGCTTCACAGCCATCTCCCCACTCAGCGTCAGTGTCTCACTCTCTGGGTCGTAGCGCATTGCGGCTCGCAGTGACATGATCTCCATGCAGCAGCCCTTCAACAGGATGATCTGGTCTTCACAAGGTAACTGGTGAAAAAAAGGATTTTTAATGTTTAATGCAAGGTTATTCTTATCTCAAAACAATTATCATATTGCATATAATTCAACATATCAAGGCTATAAAGACCAGAGAATCATCTTTACAAAGATCTTCCAAATGATGGAAGATAATTTCACCAAACTTCACATTTATCTAATCATAAAAGTTACCATTTCTTTTAGAGATACTGGGGATGAAACAATTTAAAACATTTATCAGAGCAAATCAGGTATATACAGACACCAAAATAAGTTCAAAGCTTTTATTTTAATTTCTAAAAGATAATTAAGTATATATTGGTCAATATGACTTTACTTGACACGGATGTCTAGCATCAGCAGATACTGAAGTATAATGACTAAGACTGGGGGCCATTCGACACTGTTTCCCTTGTTTTTTGTAAAAGCCACACTTGTGATCGCTCGCCCCAGTTCCCCATATTCTAAACATTATACATATGCATCGATGCATGCTCATGGAAGAACAGCAGAACCAAAATTCAGGAACTGATCTGTGTTACATATTTGGAACTAATTCAGATTCAAAAGCAGCTATTGCAACCAGTCTGCTCATCGGCCTGCTCATGTTTATTGGAACATTGTACTTCTGTTTTAGTTGTGTTGCTATATTCTCACATCTCAGAGAATCAGAAGAAAAGTTAAGAAGGAACGAAAGGGGTGCAGAGGAAGCGATGGGAGGAAGAGAAACATGACGATTGGTTTAAAAGAGCCAGACATGTTTTTTCACTGATGCACGCAGATTATGACTAATACACCCTGATTTACATGAATATTAGAATCTCTGGGTTGAAACCGATTTGATTAAATCTACAGACTCTGATGTGCTGAATTAAATCTCACCTTAATGTAAGCTTGTTTCTTATTTCGCTCTTGACTGCTGAGTAGATTAATTGGCATACATTGGCTTGATTTCTCTTGTAAATTTGTACCTGGGGGCATGCTTAATTTTTAGTGGCTTGGTGAGTGCTGGCTTTGTTTCTGTGCATTCTTATCAGTAATTCACTGCAGTAAACAGACTTCATATAGGCTAAACAGGTTCTCTCTCTCCATTTCTTTCATCAGATTAAAAAAAGGCTTCTTTCACAATATAATCTATTATACTGTGACTAAAAGATAACATATTAAACATGACTGATTATCTGCTTCAGTGTCTGGAATACTAAAAGGCTGTGTCCTTATCTGCTACTGTATAGTTTCTGATATCTCTAAAATTAATAGAATATCCAGCAGCAGCATGAGGAATTTATTCTAGTTTACACACTCATTTGAATAGTAGTATCCATCACAATAGTAACGATTGTATAATGAAAGAATAATCTTACTTTAAAATATGCTAATTGAAAAAGTGACGACCTTTACTTTCAAAAGTATCTCTGATTTATGTTCTCCAAAATGGTAATAGATTACAGTAACAACTTTTCCTATCCTGTAATTCATTACAGACTCCCACTTACAAAGTTATTCCTTCTTTCTAACACAAACACACATGCACACACACTGCAGCTGTCCCTCTAGACAGTAACTCTGCTACCCTGATAATTATCCAATCACACAAGGTCTCATTACTGAGACAAGAAACATGATTACATGTTGCTAATTAAGGCGGGGCCGACTGGAGCAGAAGTGCTTCTCTGATTGTCACCAGCAACAAAAGCTGCTTTGGGGTTTAATTTCCAAGCCAGACACGCATTGTGAGCGCTACAGCAAAGTGTAAGTGATCAGCATATTAATCTGCAGCCTTGTATTTTTCTATTAAACAACAGAAAGATTTAGAAACACTTTTTTCCACAGTATACTGTTAAGTTGTAAAGACTGGTCATAACTCTTGTTCCGCATGCCTTTGTGGTCCTCCTCTAGTAGGGGAACTGCTAATTCTGTTAGACAAATTCACCTCCTAAATCACACATTTCTTCAACGAACGCACACTTACAGGATGACAGAAGCTTGGCTGTGTCTGCTGTGTGTTACAGTTCTTTTTATCTGTCAGACTCCCACACTCACCCTCTGATCCTCAAGACCATTAACCACCACTCACCTCAGAGAACATGGGCAGTTTTTTGGCAAAGTCGACGACACGGGTGATGGCAGGAGTGATGATCTTGGTGAACTCGCTGAAGGCCTCCAGGTCCACCTTGTCTCCGTCAGACGTGGGCGCAACCGGGGACTGGCCGATTTTGTCTGGCTATAAGGGGAGATGAACGTAGGTGTCTGATTAGAGCACAGTCGAACATGACATTAGACATCAGCAAACGAGCCTCTTTGAATAGAGGAGTAGGTTATGGGTATAACATTTTTATTTTTGTCAGCACGTCCCAACAAACTGACAATGAACTGATCCTCCTAATACATATTGTCTCTGTAGCCAAAGCCTGATATATCTTATTCCTGTGTGTCATAGAGCTCCACTGTTAAACAGTTAAAAACGCATTAATGAGGCACACTGTTGCAATGGGTGACATGTTCTTTCATCAGAGTGAATAAGGGCACTGTAGTTTATTTTGAGTCAACCCCACATACACACATCCTGCTGCTGTAAATACACACTAGAGCACCAAATGTGTATCAATCCACAGCTGAAATTCCCCAACTAATGCACTCTTTACTTAATTTAGCCCTGTTTGAGTAACATCGGTGAAAAACTACAGTGCCCAGCTTTCTTTTAGGTGATTATTGAGGCCTTTTTACAAATGAAACTAGAACTAGATTTGTTTTTAAAGATGTATTGTTTAAATACAACATTAAGGTGCATATACCATGATAGAGCAGGAGAGGAGAGCATGATTAGAACAAAGTGTAGAGCATTATGATGTGATGACGAAAGAGTATATTAGAAAAAGTTGAAAGTATTGGTGGGTTCTTAGGATTGAAGATCACAAAAGAATAAAATAAGATTTAAGAAGAATTGATAAGAATGGTGAAAGGGATTAGAGTAAAATATAGCAGAAGCAACACAGTTTTAACTAATTAAGACCGGATGCAACATTTGTGTGTCGGTTTTATTGCCTTTTTATTCCTCTCTAACTTCCACTCACTTGCCTTGGGAGACAAATTAAAACCAATTTATCAGATGAGGACGGCAGATTGTGCTCTGGGAAAGGAATGGGACATGTCACCAGACAGATAATGCTTACTTAGAGGAGGACTGCAGTGGGGAACTGCAGATCAGTAATACATATGTTTACAGAGTTGTGTGAATCGAGGCTGTGACTATGAGAAATATTGTTTCACGCTCCACTGAATAAAGCATGTGTCAAGGCCGAAGTCATTTATTCAGGCTGGGCTTCAACAGTAAATGGGATGAGATAAAAGTATAGAAATAATCACCTTGCACAAGGTACCATCAATCATAATCCAGAGAGAGATGGATTGCGCAAGTTAGTGCGAACCTAGCCAATCCTTTGCTGTGCAACCGAGAGCTGAGCAATTATGGAAAATTTAAATAATCGTAATAATAACGTTGATGGACTGAACCTCTTGTCATTAGAGAGCCAAAACAAAGCATTGGTTTCTCTGGTGGAGGTCAGCGGCATTTTTCATTTCAGTGTTGAGTAAATAGCTCTCCAGAGAGATACAGAGAGAGCAGCTGAGGTTCAGAACTGCTGAATGCATGCCACACTGTCAAGTGGAGAAGCTTGAAAACAAACCGCGAGACAAAGCCAGCACAGGGTCAGCTGCGTGTCACGAGTTACAATTGAGATGAAATAAATATGGCGTTTAACTCAAACCTGTTAACAGCGTTGCTTTTAAACAGTTTTGGAGAAACACATTTTCTCCCTTACTTCCAGTGGCTTTGAGCCATGAAGATGTTTTGGTTTTATTTGTACAGGTTTTTGAGATATATTCAAGATTTCTGCATCGATCCCAATACAACAGAGGTGCTGACAGAACTGAAAAACAGCAACATGTCTTTCCAGAATCTCTCAATAATCCACAGCACTCCTTGTCCACACATGTTTCATAGGGACCATTTCTTCAGTAGAATGTAGTCATTAAAAAGCAGTTCACAGTGAAGTCTCTGGATTACCCAGATTAATGGGGGCATAGATTCTGGAAACAGTTGCTGTTGAATTTTTTTTTAAATGTCATTTTCAATGCAAAAACCAGCAGCAGGAATCTCAGAGACTGATATCTCCACGCCAAGATTTTGCTAACTGAACGTTCTGCTAGGGCTGCAACTAACTTTACTACCATTTATCAAAAAAAAATTCTTATCCTTCAACTTTGTAAGAAATTTAAAGAATTTTAATCTCAGGTGTTGCTGGAGCTCTGATACTTCTGATACAGTTGCTTGAAGCACATGTTAGGGATTAATTTAAAGAAAAGTATTTTAATTAATTTAACAAATGTAACAAAAATGTCCATTCTAACAAATGAGGCTGAAGAGGAAACATGCTGCGAGATAAAGTTAGATAATGCTACGTAAACTATACAGGCAATCAAAACCCCATCATAACATAATGAGGTGCCAGAGGAGAGGAAGCCTCCAGACTACCATGATGGGCTTGGTCTTATGTAACCTGGAGACAGTGGCCAGCTGTCTCCAATTCCTTAATGGCCTCTAGCTCCACCCAACAAGGAACCAGCAACACTGAGAGACAACACACACACAACACAGCAACAACACATACAAGCCGTGGCAGTGGCCCTGGAGCCGCTATACTGGAAATATATTTGTGCTTGTGAATGTTTTCCACATCTCAGGCCTGTGGGGGCTTCATATGCGCTTTCATATAGACTAATGTGATTTTCCTGCAACTGTTAATGTTTGTTTATTAACTGCATGGCCATCTGGGTGACACTGAGGGGAAACATTTGGTGGCAGTATACCCGCAGAGCTGGAGAGGAGTTATGTCTTTGCTGCTACACAGGCTGGTTGGTCAGAAAGACTAAATATTGTGAGATAGCATGAAGCTAAGCTCAATGTGGAACCAGCTCTCCTAAGAAACTATTTTTCTGTAATGTATAGGGAGAAAAAAAGAAAAGAAAACGCTTGTGATGTGTCCCAAAAGAGGCACAAGATATTTCGACATTGACATGAATCCCGGTACACACTGGGAATTGGGAATTGGCAATGGCAAAACCGAGGGGGGGGGGGGCTTTTTTACTGCAGTCTCATCAGTTATG
>NW_023339651.1:3584367-3584914 GCF_004916995.1 Morone saxatilis | reverse complement strand
CATTTTTTAAATACAAACTCTCTCAAATAATTGGACTACGTCTAGACAGATGTGTAGACATGCACATATACACACAACTGTATGAATTGAACCTCTTTTAAAAGCTGTTTCCAGATGCCTGACCACAAAGTGTTCAAGAGAGAACACTGTGTAACTGTAACTCAGACCAGCTTCGCTTAAAGAGCGGAGCTTAGTTGCAGTCAGCCAAATAATGCAATGGGCAAGAGTTGCTGTTTGGTTTTAGCAGCTGTGAGAAATCTAAACCATTGGGCTCTTTAATACCTAAACTGTTGCTGTATTGGATACATCCAGAACATGACAGTGAACTGACTCATATGTTCTGCCCACATCTACGTCAAGTTATGATGAGTGATGTTTGTGTTATGAATTTATTCCTGAAAAATAAGAATGATCTAATCCATCAAACTAAAGATGTGATGTTTGTCTTGTTGAATCCATGCCTAATAAAATCTTTGCTGTTTTCTACCAAGTAAAGATTCGACTCAAGATATATAGGGGTTTTAAAGTCTGAGACTGTGGGCCTCCC
>NW_023339651.1:3564577-3584348 GCF_004916995.1 Morone saxatilis | reverse complement strand
CCTCTTAGTTTACTTGCTTAGTTTCACTCAAATCCTGGATGCCTATTGGATCATGATTATGTAATAATTAATGCTATTCGATGCCAATGACACTCAACAATTGATCTAACATAAGCTTATATTTGCTGTTTGACATAACTTTGGACTACACTAAACACATAAAAAATCTCTGTCCTAAGGAATTTGTTGGTTTCTGACTCTGGGAAAGTGGCCCCAAAACTACTGTATCTCTGAACTATCTGTTCAACGAAATCATACACATTTCGGCTGTTCTATGTGATCTCCGGTTCCATAACTCAATATTTTTTCACTTCCATTCACTGACCCTTCCCTGAACCTGTATGTAGCCCCCCTCAGGTAGCCTGCCTCCCACTTTGAAAACCTCTGCCATAGATGAATTTAGACCAAAGTGCAGGTGAAGATGTTTCTGTCATGTAAATCCTCCCACCCCAGATATTTAACAAGATCTTTAAGCATATCCTTAGACATCAATTTGCAGTCTACTGGCAGTATTTTTAGTATATTTTCAAGCCCGATACACATACCACAACCCCTCATAAACATAAACAAATTTAGGGCACTTTGTCCATAACCCTTTGACCCTTGCTTCTTCTTCCCTTAATCAAAAGACAGCAGTTTTTTTTTAGCTTGACCTGATACAGAGCTTAACTGTAATCAGTGGATCATTCAACAAAGTCATCCCTGAGTGAGTAGTCACTTGCGAACTAACGTACGGCGTTTGAGGAGTGGAGTCACTTCTGCTGTTTTGTAGCTGCCATCCCCAAAGAACTGAAAGGGCTCATACTGGTCGGCTTAGCATGTAAATGTATATTCAGGGTTCAGCAGCTACAGCCTCCAGTTAGTGGGTGAAAACAGTGTGAAATAGAAGTGTTTATCCTTTTAGATAAACCGAGCTCAGGGCTTACATACTGAATTTCACAGTAGCATGGGTTATTGTGCTAATCAGTCTTCTAAATCCTGGTTATTGCAGGCCCTGCTCTAGAGACAGGCTTTCTACAACTGTAGGTTCATAAAATATTTCTTAACCTAAATTCTAGTTCTAACCTTTACCTGCTCAATGTAATTTTAATCCTCGAGTCATGTAGAATAATCATAATAATAATCCTGCTTCACACAAAAAACTAAATCATTTGCAAACCGGGCTAAAATTTGAACTTTTCTCTAAGGACATTCATATACTTCCGCTTCACACCTCCTCACCTACATATTCCCACATGGCCCCCTTCCCCTGTACTTGTTGCTTAGCAACTCCCTCCACAATACCTGCCACTACCACAAGTGCTGCTCTACCCCTCTCCAGATGAACCCCCACGTTTCTCACATTTAACACCTACAGGTCCCTGATTTTTAAATAAAGCCCTCTGGCCATTAGCTCTGGTCCAGTGCTGCTGTGAAATTGTTAACAAGTTCTTAAACCGAGGGATGCACGATATATGTGAGCCAATAAATTAGCGGCAGATTAAGGGAAATTTGTACTTTTGTATTATTCTGATAAATACCGGTCGTTAACAATAATAATTTATTTTGAATTCTTGTGTAAAATGTTTGATGGCTTTAATGTCTTCAAGCCAAAGTATGAACTTTACTAGAAGAAATACATGAACATTTGAACTTTCTTTGTTTGTTTTTGTTGTTAGATTTGGTCAGATCAGAGCAATGGAATATTACATCATTAATCTTTGCTCACTACTTAGCCTTTCTTACCCTGGTGTACATAAACTACAGGTTATTAACTTCTACATTCAAAAATGTGAAAAATCTTATTGGTATCAGCCATGAGAGACAGGTAATTATCAGATATCTGTTAAAAAAATCCATCTCTACTTAAAATTAAGTCAGGACCTTGGATATTCTTGGGCCAAAACATGAGGTCAGCATCAGTCTGTGTTTGTCTGAGACAGGGAAAGACTAACACCAGGGCTGTTCAGGATAAATCTGAGCTCTAGCGAAGCAGGATGACAGTTTGAGAGGGAGAAACTCTGACTGCCAGCATCCCTGCCAACTTGCAGATGAGTGCTCATGACTGAGGATTTGCGCTGGCTGAGATAAGGAGGGAGCTCACAGAAAGCATACGGGAAAAAATAGAGTGTAAAGTAAGGGTAGACACTGAGGGACAGTGAGAGAGGAAACAAAGAAATGAAGACAGGAAAGAGATTAAAGCGAAAAAATAGAGTCGAGGTGTGAATGAAAACTATGAAGGGAATTAACTCTGGTTAAGAACCCAGAAGGATTAGGATGAATAAACCCAAAAATGCTGGAGAGAATTTAGGAATAAAGACAGACACTGACAGCAAGGAATACAGAGAGATAAAGTCATAAAGAGCTACGCTGGCAGTCAGGCATTTGAGGAGCCTCAGCTACCCCAGATAAAATGAAAACCTATAATTTTTTATTTTAGCACGAATGTTTTTGTGAGTAAATAATCCATATTGTCCTGTCTGATGGGATTCAAAGCAGAAAAATGGAAGCACAAACACTAAAGCGCAGTTTACAGTTTGAAATTACCCCACTCGTGGCAGTTGTTTGTTGAGTGTTTTTGCACTTAAAACGGGGGTTAATATTAGTGCAAACCCAACCCATGTTGAGTGATTGTACAAACTGTTACTGCCGTACTGCTGGGACATGCAGAATAAACCTCAAGCAACATAAATGTATTTTCTCCTGATCTGTATTTTTTGTTTATACATTTTGCATAGTGCTGTATGTCAAAGGATCACTCCGGTTTCTTACAACTTGGATCTTATTTTCTACATTCTGGCCAGTGGTTCTGTCTGGTATAATAACAGTGTACACTGAGATCTGGGAGAGTCCATAATAAAAGAAGTCAGACAGAGGAAAAAACAGAAGTGGTAAAACAATCAGATTTTAAACCAACCTCCAGGTTAACCAAATGGATGGTGAAACTATGCCTGGTAAACATGAGTAGTTGCCATAGTTGAGTGTTTTCCCATGCAAGGTGAGATATGACATTTTATATCTGGCTTAAGTGTTTTTTCGAACGTGTCTGATCGCCTCACCACTCTTTTTTCTGCTTCATTTCCAGATCTCAGCAATTCATTAAAATAACAAGGAGCTATAAAAATAAGACCTAGGTCATAATAAACTGGAGTTATCTATTAAAATGTCAGAACTTAACTTCATTCAAAGTTTTCCAACTCAACTTTTTTGACTAACTGACTCTGGATTTAATGGGTAATTGCTGGTAACTGTCAGTACATCACTTTGCCTATTTCTCCATGTGTTATTACCAGGAATTTGCGCTTCTGTTTCCACTGTGTGCCCTGAGCATTGGTGTGTCGGTGGGCTTCCGTCACCAGGTGGATCAGCTCCCACTCGTCCCCGGTGGGTTCTGGACGGTTCTGGAGGGTTTTGACCATTTCCTCCTTCTTGCGTCGCTCCCTGTTCTCCTCGATCAGGCGTCGTTTAGCCACCCGCTTTGAGTCATCCAGCACCACTGGGAGGAGATGGTAGAGGAAGAGGAGGAGGAAAAAGACCCACAGAAAGAGAGTGCCAAGCAAAAGAAAGCAACAAAGAAGGTATGTAATTAGTTTGCATGTTGCCGATTCTATGTAAAGCCATCTATATAAAGTCCACACATTGTTTATCTCCCCTGCATCACTACATCTTCTTGACACTTACAATATGAAATGTGTAATTTTAAAGTCATAAAGATCTTCTCTCCAGTGTGACCTTCAAACATTAAACTTTGTACCACAGCTTCGTCTCTAGGTCCCTGGATGTACATTTTCTTTGTCCTACACTTTCAATCCCTTTTTTTTTGTGTGAGCTCATTAGTCTGAGTGTATACATAGGTAGGTGTAACACTCACAGTCCATGGCCATGCCCACTGCAATACACTTCTTGAAGCGGCAGAGCTGACACTGGTTGCGGGTAATCTTGTCGATGATGCAGCAGCCATCGTACTTACAGGAGTAGGAGGGGTGGAGGTTCTTTTGAATGGTCCTACGGAAGAAACCCTGGAGACAGACAGTGAGGGAGAGATGGATGGACGGTCGGTTTGTAGACAAAGGAGAGGAATGTACAGAGAGGCACATACAGAGAGGGTAAAAGGGACATGGTAAAAGTGAGAGGGTGAATGAGAGTTGAAGACAGGAGACAAAGAGAAAAGATTGACAGTAAAGAATCAAAGCGTTCAGTCTACCGCAACACATTGCAGTTTGTTACAGGGACATTTTTATCTACCACTACAAAACTTGTTCTAATAACTCTGCGAATCTGAGGCAATTTATTATAAATGTTAACATCCAAGTATTGTAATAGCGTAGGAGTGAGTCGAACAAATCATAGCTAAAAAAGTAGTCATATACATAAAATAAGCCTCAATTTTACAATTGTATCATTAGCTTAAGTATTATTATAAGTATAAAAATATTATAAGTATTATTTTCCTGAGTGAAGAAATCCATGCAGTATTGACAGCACATAGATTGAGAAGTTCAATAATTAGCACGACTCTGATGCCTTTAATTGGAGGCCTGATCAATCATACGTCAAATGCATCATTGGCCACAAAGCTTATTAACAATCCTTTCATTGGTGCCTTAGATATCACATGTCATTGATGAACAAAGATGAAGGGAAGGAACAGAAGCAGACTGATCATACGACCGGCTGACAGCGAGGAAGACAAATGATACAAGACTGAGAGCTGACGTGACAGACTGACAGGTTCTGTACAAACATGTCAATACATCATCTTTCTGCGGCTGAACACAATGTACTAACTTTGAAGTAAGTGTTTCAGAGGGGGTGTGTGCATGAGCGTGTGTCAGATATGTAGCTGTGTGTGTAGAAGCAGTTGACCTCAGAGGCCTCATATCAGGTTTTATGGAAGATATTATGAATCTGGTGTGTCTGAAACCTGGGATTGTGTGTGTGTGTGTGTGTGTGTGGGTGTGTGTGTACCTTGCAGCCCTCGCAGGTAATGCAGCGATAGTGGTAACCTGTGGCCTTGTCACCACACACCACACATGGCTCATCCTTTTCGAGGTAGCTGGGGATGTACCCTGAGAGAGAAGCAGAGGCAAAGACAAAGTTAGACAGAATATGTATTTTACCTAGCAGACACACCCCACCCAATACACCCCTACACATTGCTTCTACTCATCACCACTGCAGCGAGGTTGGAGACCGAACCCAGCTGCTTTCTGCTCATTCACTTATACTGTGAAGAAACTTAACAGTAGCCATCCACTGTTTTTATGCTGTACCATAAACACAATGGAAGTTAAAATAATGAGCTTCCCGACTCTCTCTAGGCATTTTCATTATTGGCCAAGGATAGGCTTTCAGATAACATACAATATGTGAATCTTCTGAAGTAAGAAAGTAAAAGCACAGAGAGCTAGAAAGGAGCACCAAGTTAGCGCCGGTGGTGTTCCCATTGTTCGATTACTGTGAACATAACATTAACATTTATGTTAACAGTTCTCAACAGTTAATCCAGCAACAGTACAGCAGCATCTGACTTGCAGGGCAGCACAATCAATACTTCTGTAACAAGGTGAAAGGGATCCTGTAGAAGCGCAATGTTTTGCACTTTGATGATGCACTGCAGACAGTTGGTGGCAGTAATGCGCCAAGAAATGCAGCAATGCACCACAAAGTCAGTGAAGAAGAAGGAGACCACTAGCAAACCTGGATGTAATGCATGGTTTTAAATATTTAAAAAAGGAAAATGCATTCAACATACTTCTCCAGCCTCAAGGATACAAAACATTACTTTTTTGGTGGGAAGCACTGAATGTAAACAGCTTTTGTTTGTTTACTAGAAACCTCCACAGGGCATCTTTAAAGGTGCATGGCAACACAGGATGATTCAGGAATATTCCAGATACCTTTAGTAAATTCTACCACACACACACACAATGGCTCTGGTCCCAGACAGGACAACCACTGCAACTGCCTCACCCTCTTTTACTTTAACATTCATTTACAAGTAGAATCTGTGATCCACCCAACACCCACCCTCTCTAATTACTCTCCTATTGATTGGCATGTCTTTTAATAGACAACTAACACTAAAACTACAACTACATGTAAAAGGTTGATAATATATTATGCTTGTAAACTTTAACTGAAGTATATATTTTGAATTATGACTGGTTTTACATTACAGTTTTAATGTTATTATAAGTGGATTTTAACCGAACAGAAGTTGTTACAGTTATAAGGTATGTAGGTTACATAAACTTTATTCAATTCAATTCAATTCAAAATACTCATCCCTCAAGGGGCAATTCAAGGCAAGCAAGTGTGCAAACAGAAGCACACACAAGTTAGTGATCTATGTTTACAGTATTTGTGTTCTCTCTGTACTCTTCTTCCCCCTCTGGAGCCTTTCGTCTGCGTTAAACTCAGGAATAGGACACTTTGTTCTTTTTCTATATAGCCTGCAACACCAGTGAGAGTGAGGGAGGGAGCACACAGACACAGGAAATAGCAGATTTCCAGACATTTCTTATAATGTATAGCTCAGAAACCGGGTGGGGAGGAGATGGTACACTGCAAGTCACAAATAAATACACAAATGTGGGTGTTTAAGTCTGAACACCCACAAATAGACACTGGCAGATCTTTTTACTCTGTACATACGTGTGTGACGTTTGTATGACATATACAGTATGCTTGTGTGTGTGTGTATACCAAGGCGTGGTAAGAGCTGTGACTGGCAGTGTCAGTTGGGCTCTGCCTTTTGGCTTTGTTTCAGATTTTAAAGGAGGGGGGGCAAGAAGAGGAAGGTGGGAAGGAGAGAAAAAAGAGAAGAAGGAGAGACTAGAGAGAGTGCCAAAGGGGCACGAGTGGAATTTTGGCCAAATTGGTTTTTATATACTGTTGAAGAGCTCAAGCTCTTTCTGCTGATAAGAAAAATCCTTTTGGAATCAAAATACAAATTTAGATAGAGGGATAAAAGCAAAGCACTCAAGTGAAAAGGTATAAGAAATATCGAGAGAGAAAGCGCACAAGTGCATTTTCTAATAAAAAGTAGTAAAAGAGTGAAACTCAACCCTTCTGAGAGGGATAAAGAAAAAGAGGGATCCAGAAGACAACAATAAAATAATAAAAAACTAAATGGAAGAGGACGTAAGAGGAGAAGAGATGGAAAAGTGGGAGTAAGAGTAAGGAGAAGAGAAACGAGCCAAAGGAAAGATAACAAGGACATTAGAGAATGATCATATAGGAAAAATGTCAGCTCCAGAGTGTTGGCAAGGCGAGCAGCAGCAGCCGGATCCCCGAGCCAGCCTGCTGTGGCTGTGTTTGGAAGCCAAGCCCAAAATCAATACTGCTGCGGCTCTCTGGCTCTGGCTACCCGACCCTCCCATAATGGGCCCTGCAATACCTCCACCAACAAAACCCAGGAAAGGGAAGGAGGTTTTTCTAGTGTGGCTGAGTCAAGATAAATATTTTGTCTTCACAAGTTTCCCAACATAACATCTGCCATTTTGTTTTATCAATGCGTGTGGATCAGGGTGGTATGAATCAGGTCCCTGAAGGAGTCTCAGGATTGTTTCTCTGAGGTCCTTACATGACAACAGCACAGTGAGGTGAAATTTGAGAAAGTAAACAGTGAGGCCATCAGCAGACAAGACACTATACACTGGTGTTGGAACAACAGCTGTTATATGAAATCTAGTGTGGTCACTACTGTTGTGCTTATTGTCCCTTTGCTCATCTATTACTATAAAAAGGGTTAAAGGTCCAGTTCGTAACATTTAGGAGATCTATTGGCAGAAATGGAATATAATATTCATAGGTATGTTTTCATCGGTGTATGACCACCTAAAAATAAGTACTGTGCTTTTGTTACCTTAGAATGAGCTTTATCTACAGAATGGACTCTCCCCAGAAGGGACAAACCAAACACTGACTCTAAATAGGGCCTCTTGCATTTTTCCTGAGTTTCCTATACCCTTTACAGCACGTTCTCATTCTCATACATTCTCATTCTAAGCCAGCAGTGTTCAGTTAGTTGCCACTAAATTCTACTCTAAACAGTTGCCTATTTAAGACAGCGCAAAATTAGCATTGATTCGAAGTTATGTTTCTTGTCACCTGACAAATGTAAGTTCAATTTTCACTCTCCATTTAGCTCTGTTTTGGTTTCCACCAACTCCCGAGTTAGATATCTGGCTGATATCCACTGTGTTCACATGCTAGTTGCTAAATTTGTCTGTCTATGTAAGTATACAGTGACCCCTTTCATATTACACATAATGATTTGATCCATTGTTGATTGAAAAATATGGATTAGTGCAACTTCAAAATTGTCAAATAATCTTCTATCTGTAAACTCACTCAATTCACAACTCACTTCAACTTTAGAACTGATGACAAAATAAATTGCCTTTTTAATTCAAATAATATATATATATATATTATTATATTATATGTAGCCTTATCTCACTTTGTTAAAACCTTTCAGAATATATATAGAATATATATATATATATATTTATTTATTTTTATTTTAAGAAAGTTTATTACCAAGTATGCCTCTTTACTAAATTAGGATTATGAGCAGTTAATGTGCTGGGTTAACTCTATAACAGTGGATCCACATCCTGCTGTGTGTGTTCTTTAGACCAGGTCAAAACACTGACCAATATCAATGCACATGTTAGACAAATACTCCTTAGTGTCCTGAAAGACTGGTTGAGGGTCCACTCTCCCACAGGAAAAAGCTGTGTATGTAATTCGATCTCAGACAACCATGTCCCTCAGGCAGACATATTGTCATATTTTCTCAGCTGAAATGGACCATGGCAGGTAGAATATGGTACAAGATTCCAGCAGTGATGCAGAGAGGCAGGCAACAAGCCTGCTGGGAGGGAAAACATGTGGTGAGTACTGGCCTGGGAGTTAGATTTTACAAATGCCAAATCAACTATCCTGTAGAGTCAGATTTTTATGTTGGTGTTCCTCTCAGCCTATCTCATTCAATATCTCTCTCTTCCCTTTCTCTAGGCTCGGGGGATTTGAAGCTGTCAGTCAGACATCGTGCTGTATCCGACAAGAAAGAAGACAAAGCAGAAGGCTTTTTGTTTATTGATGACAGTTGCCAAGATGTTTTACTTTTTCTTTGGAGGTGACAAACCGAAAGCGTAATGTGCCCAAGCCAGCAATGAATCATGTACCACTAGCGTCTGTGCAGTCACTCAGCTGCCTGTATTCACTGCGGTGAGACTGACAGCTACAATCTTCCTTTTCTAAAGAAGAATCCAAAAATGTATCAAACAGAGCTGAACAAAATGCTGGGAAAGTGATTTTCAAAATAGCTGGTTTCCTGCATTTGGAGAGCTTTTATTCTCTAAGGGAGAGGTGTATTTTGAAGAGACTTAAAAATTCAGGTGGAGGTTTGTTTCCCACTTCAGAGCTGCTTTTTATCTCCATCATAACACCAACCGTGAGTTACTCACCAGTCATACTCTTCACCGAACATTGGCTGTTCTTCCTCTTCCTTTTCGGGCCATTGAGCCACCTGAGAGGGACAAAAGTGAAAGAAGAGAGAAAAAGAAAGAGACATAAGTAAAAGTGCATGTAAATATACTATACCTTTCTATATTTGGATGCTTTGTAATCTGAACTGGACTGGCCAGAGTCCATCTGGAATTGTTCCAGCTTGTGATCAGATCTCAGTCAGGTGTGAAAGTAGTTTGTACAGTTTGGCCACATTTGAAAGAGAAAAAATTGCTCAACAAGTTGAAAGGTCAAATAATTCCACCTCTTCCTGCTATCTCAAATTGCCCAGCAAATAGCTCCAGACAAATGCTTCCTCTGCAAAGAACATAGTACATCCCACAGAACAGCAGAGGTTCCCCTTTGAGGCATGTTTGTTGACATCCATCAGAGGCCTGTGATTAGATGTCATTTTCCAGTTATTGTATCAAGGTAAAAATCAAATGTAAATATCAAGTGTAAATAGGGTATATGAGGACATACAACAATGAACTAAATAGTAAGTTAGGAATAATATGAAGAAGCAGTACAAATTTAGATGTCGTAAGCTCATAAAGAAACCTAACAGACTGAAATTCTGTATCCTTGTACCAGCAAACCATCTGGTACTCCAATTAGGTTAAAAAGAGGAGCATAGTTTGCCACTTTAATTTCTAACAGAGGAGTAATTGAGCTCTTTAGACTAACAAGTAAAGTTCAAGTTCTTTATTGCCATATGCACAAATACAAGAAAGCAGTTGCTTGCAATGAAATTCTAAGCTCTCAGGCTCCCTTTAACGGTGCTCTTAAACTCTCTTATATGTAAAAAGAAGAAATGTGTAAGGGAACAAAATCTCATTAGAGTTTAGCACATACAATAATGCATCAGCTGAAATATAGGAATACAATATAACTGTAATAAAACTGTGGTAGGCAGGTGAGTAATGTTATGTATTATGGATAATGTGTATAAGTAAAGGTTTAATCATAAGCACTAGTACAGTTTCCTGTGACATAGTGCTTATGACTAGGGAGCATTTGTGGCAACAAATGGTTGTACTTGGCAGAAAAAACTCCAGGGTTCTCCCACACTAAATCCCAGCAGCAGGAAAACAATTTTATGGGGAATACAATTAATCCCCCAAAACAACTCTAATTATCAAAGAACACATGGGAAAGGCCCACAGTACTGGATGAAGCACAAAGACAGCAACGCTCATATGGATCAAGGACAGCAACACGCTCGACAAGCATGTGCACTCAGAAACACACCTGCAACCACGCTGACACATGTGAAAGGCATGTAAAGCACGGATGGGAACTGGCTGCTCTAAAGGGAATTATGAAAGCACACATATGGAGCAGGGAGAGAGTTAAGTACAGGGGAAAGAAACATTTCTGAAAGGAAAGTATGGGAGAGAGTCAGTGAGTGCTCCTTGTCAGTGCTGGATGTGTTCAGAATCCCAAGAGTCGAGCTCTCAGCTCTCAGACACTCCTGATAGCCTCCAGCCCCACTCTCACACCAGGGCCCTTTAATACCAGCTCCAGAAGAGGGAGCAGGACTCCATTAGCATCATAAGTAAAAGGAGGTCCACACTCTCTTAAGATGCAATACACAAGCCTACAGTTACATTCACTCTGAAGGAGTTGTATTACAGTATGTCCTTTAGTATGTTCTTTATCTGCTTTTGTCTCATTAATGTTTTTTTGTGGATTTTCTTTCCTTTCATCAAAGGTCTATGGATAGAGGGTTATTTTGGGGTTTGGGCTATAAATATATACATAAGTACTTGAATGAGAACACTTTAATATATATAAAATGCCATTTTTTTTTCTTTTACGGGGTAGAGAAGGGGGGGTGGCGAAAAGGTTAAAACAGTATCTTAGTATTGAAAATGTCAATTACCAACATTGTGACAGGGTGGAAAATAATTAATTAAAACTCCACTGTTCATCGTTCGTTCCTCCAAAGCTCCCTGTCTACAACAATGAATTAATAAAAATGTTAAAAAGTATATCAAAAACAAACAAGATGTGTTTAAATGAAACACATATAAACCAAAATAAATGATGTGTAAAATCTCCCTCCTTAATGAATTATTGCCTCCAAACGTGCAAAATGGCTGTTTTATGCTATCACACCCCTCCTTGTCATTTTTATTACGAACGGGTAATTACACAAGATGTGTGTAGCTGGAGATCAATATTTATCAAAAAGACATTGTCCTAATGTCCCTGATGCTGTCTCACCACTGCTCACAATTTGCTTTAATAGTTCCGAGCTCGCAGCAGCTCCTTCATTTCTGTTGCATGGTGGGAAAACTCACTCTGGATGTATTTATGCTCACTGACATCTGTGATCATATTCTGATTTGTCACTTTAGAATATGTAATGTGGAACTGGGATGCAGTGATGGATTTTGATGGAAACGGCACTCAGTTTTGTGAAGAGACTTTTTTCTTCTCCCACATTGTTGATTATTTTCACTTTCATCAGGAAGTCTCTCAGTCTGTTATTTGCTTACATGTAGAGACACAACCTAATAAAGACCTTTACCAGACTCACTCATGAAAACATATTTTTTTTCTATGGATTCTAATGAGAAGATTTTATGCAAAGTGACTCGTCTGTTCCCTCTTATTGATCAGAAGGGTCTCATAGACCACTGCAGATTGTCTAACCTCTCTTATAAGCCGGTATGTTTTTATATTTCAAACCAGCTAACAATGTTTGCCCCCCTTGGAAACCTAACAATATAAATGCCTGTTAAGATCAGGAGTTGCTGTAATTGAGACTAAATGCCAACTTAAACTACCCTTCATATTTTACCTTGGCCTCAATTATAGCAACGTCTTGTTCTCAGTTATGGTTCCCTTTAGCCTTTTCAGAACACATCAGATGGGTTAACAGGGCATTAAATTAAGCTATTACAGTATATTGCCTACTGAGTTACATCTTGATTTATTGTGATTGTTGTTCCTATAGCATCTTATTAGAAACTAACCCAATTTAAAAAAAATGTATGTTCCTGTCACGGTGGGATGTGGGAGGAGAATTGAGGACAACCGACAAGACAACTATCTCCAGAAGCTGGACGAGTGAGGATGCCCACCTGTGAAGCAACACCTCACAGCATACAACAACAGCAAAGGTTGCAATCTGAGAACCTTTTGAGCATGGCCGATGATTTTGATTCACTTTGTAGGTAAAGGTAAGTGTCAGTAAGCTGAGAAACATAATTAAAGCTGTCACAGCAGCAGGAAGACAAGGCAGGGTTTGTGTCACTCAAACGTAAATGTCGGTCCTTGTGCCAGTTGGCTTCCACGACACAACATACAGCTGCTGGAGGCGACAACCATCAAACTGTCAGCTATGTGACAGTTCAGTCCTCCCATGTGGCAGCATGTTGTGTAAAGATGGAAATAGGCAAACTGAATAAGCAGATACTCTTTATTCAGGTCTCTCTCACTCCTGACAACTACGCCTTCTCTGCATTTCCTCACTGAGATCCTGCATTTAACAACAGGTCCCTTATAACCTAAGATGCCACAACCTGCCACACGTTAAGCTTTGTCTTCAGCTGAGCAGAGATTAACTAACAGCCAGAGAACTGGCACAGCAGTGACACAATAACGAAATGATAATATAAACCAATGCACTCCGAATAATCTCCAGCTCTAACCTTGTATTAAGATCTGATCAATCCCAAAATAGCATTAATGAAAATAAACATGGCCTTGCAGCTAAAAAAAGAGCTTAGCACTCTTGGCAGAGCCTCAGAAGTGCTTTTCATTGCTCTAAGAGCTCTCAGTGGAAAGATTTAGAGAGAAATGGTGTCAAGTGGCTCTAAGAAGCAAGCAAAAAGAAAAGAAAACAAAAAATTACTAGAGAAAATATAGCCCAGTGTGAAAGTGCCCATCTGGTTAGATATAATGCAGGAGGAAGCATCTTAAACAATAATTAGCTTCTCTAACATGAAGGTTTGAAGCACTACTCTAGACAAACATCAGAACAAACGAACAAAAGGGAAATTTGATTTGGGGGCTTATGCAAATAAGCAGGCAGCCTGACCGGATTCCAAATTGTGTCACACAGCTGGTGAACGTGTGCGCAAACACAATCATGTCGGTTGATAACGGATAAAAACGTAGCGCACGATAGAGTATTTTTTGATGGAAAGCAAGTTTTTGCAGGTCGGGGCATGATGCTGTGTGCTGCACAGGCATACCACAGAACACTTTTCAGTTTCCAACTGCTAAACTCTGACTGGATACGGATTGCAACACACCTCTAAATATCCAAGGTCCCTCACACTGTGCCTCTCAGCAACCTGAGCCAACCCCACAGAAACATGCCCACTGTAATTTCTCTCCAGCACACACACACACTCAGTATGAAACTTAAGTTGACTTGTTAGGAGCAACCGTTTGATTCCTATGGCCAAATGGCTGTGTGGAACATGAACAAATGTTGCACAATTAAATGCACATATAGGCCAAAACAAATAAAGAATAGGAGAATCAACAAACAGATGACATGAAAAAGACTTACAATGCTGACCTGATGACGCAGTGGGACTGTAAAATATGCATGGCAGCAGAGGAGTACTTCTAGTTGAAGTTGCAGGTGTACTTGTTGCTACACAGCCCTCATGCATGGACTTGGTCTATCTGTGTTTCTCACTCTCTTACACCCTGATGTCTCTACCAGTTGTGCTATCTTTAGCATGTTGACCCACTCAAATGCATTCTGCCTCTCCCTCCCTCCCTCCCTCTTCTCCAATCTGTGGGACTTTCTTGCTCTGCTGGTAGTACCACCCAGCCTACCCTGATTGGAGGACAGCCGGTGTCTCCACCTGTGGCTTTGACATTGTCTGCGGGGTGCGTCAAACAGGTAATTGCTGGGCTGTCAGCTAACTGAGCACACTTGACGACTTGAAGACAGTGCAGGTTTCATAAACGCTCCAGCAATATGCTATTAGGAGAATACACCAGATAATTTGCCCTAAGTTGGCACACAATATGTTTCCTCAACAAATCCCATAAAAATATCAAAACCAACATGTGTTTAACCTTTTTTTATATTCTTTTATTTTTATATTTAGCGAGACAAAGCAAACAGAAGGGCAAAACATACATTGCAACATACATACAATACAAATATAAAAAAAGGGTTTTCCTGGGAGAGGTGGTTAGCAGTGTCCCAGGTTCACAAATATATACTTTCATTTAAAAAAAAGGGCCCAGTCATTTCCTCCTAAAGCTGGTCCCTGTATTTTATATCAAATGTTACTCAATGAGTTACTTTATTGGGGACTATATTCAGATGTGACTGAATACACGTGTGTTGGACTGAATCAAAATAATGCAGTGTGTGTTCATGGTAATGAAGGAACGTGTCGCTCAGAGTGACTCACTGATGTGTTTTTAATAGTTTTTGCACAACAATGGGGCTCTCTGGTGCAGAAGAATACTGTAAGATTTATCAGGCTTTGATACACACACAATACTATACTTGTTAGCTGGGTTGATTAATAGGTCGAGTTGGTTTTGGTCTTTTAATGGGAATTGTTGAAAAATATGGAATATTGCTAGCCTTAACCCTTGAAGGCAAGTTCACTGAGGTAAGTGAGAAAATATGTTTATTGTTTTCTGGCTGAACAGACCTTTTAGGTCATTAATGGAAGACTAAGAAGCACCTGCTTTGAAACTCTTCCTCCTTAGACAATACAAAGACATTCAGAATACAGAATTATATCCATAACAGCATCTGAATGAGGCCCCCTGTCCTGTGTTTAGTGGGCCACAGTAGCCTATTGTTTAACATGCATGGTACAGGCCTATAGCTGGGTCTGTCCCGTCCTATACATCCAGTGCTAATGGACACTTTGTTCCCTCATGTGTCCCGCCACTGTCTAAATTACAGGCTGAGCTACAAGGGGATATCGCATGCCACTAAGTCAAGACAACTCCCTCTGTCCAAATACCCAAGTATACAGCAACCCACACATGACCAATAATAAACATGGAGCTAAATCTGCAAATATATACAGCTTGGTACATCCTGTACAACAGAATTTAAAATTAGGACTGTATAGACTAAATTACTACATTAAGTCTGCATTTAGCTGCATTTGTTTCACATTCCCAATGCAAATCCTGTGTGCGTTTTGCTATGAATTGCATTCTATTCTATAACTGGACAACCATTGTAGAGTTTGTTTTTATTGTCTTAGAAAGAGTCCTTTTTATCTATAAAGGGAGAGGGTCAGGGGAGAAATCAGCTTTAATTTGTTACCATCAAAATCAACAGTTTTCAGTAAATGTTGCCACAGCTGTTAGGACTGCCGTTGAGATTCCTGCAGCAGAACACTGAAATTGGCAGTGTTTCGGTCAATTACTCTGATTAGGTGACTGACACTGACACACATACAAAATCCTGCCAGTAATCGGCTGCTTCTCTTTCACATTAGTGGAAATTGTTGATTTAGATTTAACCAGAGGTACATTTTCATGTTAACTAAGGTTGCGGTGATCTGAGGGAGGTGAAGATGTGGTTAAAGGATCAAAATGTGTGAAAATAATCACCAGTTCTCCAACAACATTACTTTTCAAATATTAAGAGTACCATGCAACAAGTGTTATGCCATCTAATACACATAAATAAATTAACACAATAGTCTACTAAGAAGTGTTTTCATGTTATGGGTTTATGTATGCACCTAACACATACTGTGCAGACACACCCATACACAGCATAGAGCCTATATTAACTAAACTATACACCTTCATCAACTTACAGAAATACCGGTATGTACAGTAACTCCCATTCTATTCAACCTGATGGCATTCATTGAGTTTCAAAGCCCAACTTAGTATATAAATACCTAACAGACAAAAAAACTGTTATGTAAGAAGTCATAAAATCCATAGCAAGAGTTTATTAACAAGGACTCAAACCCAGGCATGACAGGACATCCTGTCATCACGTCCAGGGGAAGGAAAAGCTGAATCTTGTTTACTACAAACATGCACTGTAGCATGGCAGGGGAAAGAATCTGATCAACACAGAGACAAGGGCTGTGGCAAGTCTGTAAGGAAGGAAACACAGCGACGCCTGACCGACTTTTATGTCACAGGAGAACAAAGTAATGTTACATTTTAGATACATATGTGGCTAGGAAAAAGATATTTTCTCCCAGTGTGTCGAGATGCAAATTATTAGATAGTTCTGTCCCTCTACATGTGTGAATTTATGTATGGTAGATTTATCTTTCCTCTCTCTGGGTGCACAAACAAGTTTGAGTCTGTTCCCTGATACAGATACTCGGAGTTATTATCACCCATCTCATGCTTTTTACAGCTGAGTAAAACAGCTCATACCTGTGGTGAAAGAAATTCTGATGAGCACTGATATCATGTCTAACATGGTAAAAAAAAGGAAAGTGGGAGCAACAGAGAAATAATGTAAAAATGCAACAAGTTACTAAATCAGTAGAATCACTTATTGTCACTAAGTTTATCTGTGTAGTCCTGAAAGAAAAGCTGCTCCAGTCTCACAGTTGCTTGACTGGAGGGTCTCAGATCAGTGGATGAAAACTGGCCTCCTGAACAACAAAGATTCATGGTTGTAGAAACAATGAAACACTATGGCGCAAGTCTTTGGCTCTGTTAATGCAACACATTGCAAGCGACCTTGCATCAGCTGTGGTGACATGCCAGTAGAAGTGAGGCAAGCTGCACCTAAATATCCACATCTGAACTAAATCCAGCATGGCATAAAGAATTTATGCATCCTAATGAGCCATCAAGCCTAAATATGAAGCAAATTCACACAAAATAGCATCAAACTTTCCTGTTTTAGCAGCTCAAAAACATAAATAAGGAAGTGATTGTGCTAAATGAAATGTGATATGTTAAATATATAACATTATTTTAATGTTTGATTGTCAAAGAATCTGTCAAATTTATGTTAGCGCATATCTCCGATCCATAGGTACAGATGTTCCACTCTCTGTCTGCATGTTGGTAACCATAGCATCACTTCAAAAAGTTAGCTGAAGGAATCTATCCAGGCTCCGCTGGCTTGACTTTCTTAACACAAGTTTGTAATGTGCCACATGGAGACACAAGGGAGGGGAATCGGATGTTGCATTCTAGGCAGCAAGCTGGTCCTTCCACATGGTCATAATAACATACACTCATATTGCTGTTATCGCATATAAGTTTAATTGTAGGGACATTTTAAAAAGATTTTAGAGTGGAAAAGTTCAGGAGGTTCTGGAGATCAGGAGTCATCCAAACACATGAGATCAATAGCCTATGGCTAGTGCTGCCTTCACGTGCTCTTCTTATCCTCTTACTTCATCATCTGACAGTGCTAAATACTATATGTCATAAACTGAACTGCTTTTCTTTAACTAAATAATCAGACAATAAACCTGCTAAAATGTTTCTCTTTTGACTGCATGATTGTCCATAATGCAAACACTTTTTATTTTAATAACTGTATTAGCAAAAAGGAAATTTGTTTCAGCAATGTAAATATATGTTTGGCAAAATGCTGCCTGCAGTGTTTACTTCCTCACATACAAAGTGAAAACATGTTCTGATTAAACAGAAGCTTCTGTGAATTTCCTACACTTATTTTCTGAAGACACAATCACCGACCCGTATTTATACTTCAAAACACATGCTGTGGAAGCGACAAGTCATCAGCATTACAACTTCACGTGTTCCCAGACAGAGAGGTTAACCTAATAATTTATCTTTAAAGGAAATAAGGTCCCCTAAAATTATCACAGAATTTTGTAAATTAACTGAACTCCTGTCTCAAAACCAAAGCAGATTGATATTGACTGATAACCTTTTCCTTTACCCAGAGGCCTGTTCCACATGGAGGCCCCCTTCCTCTAGCAACAGCACTATGAGAGAGGCTCCATTCCACTAATATTATGTTTTCATTAATGAGAAGGGGCTTAAACAGTGCTGTGTTTGTTTGTGTTCGGGCCGGTCTGACTGGCTCTGCTTCTCAAGAAATGAAGGGGGTGGAGCGCCGGGGGTCAGATGTAGCTATAGGCCCAGTTCGCTGAAAACAATTCAGACGAGAGGAAGAGAGTGGCGGGGAGGAAAAAGAGGCCACGTTGTTTAGCTTGTCTGGGGAAAAAAAAAGGCCCAGAGACTTAAAAACAGAGAGCACAATGAGAAAGATTTAGACGATAAAAGAGAGATGGGAAAATAAAGATTCCCTTTTGGATGTCCTCAAAAAACCTCCTCCATACATAACATTACACATCAAAAACAGCCATGCCGGCTTCACTTCAGGGATATGTTTACATCAGGACAGACAATGTAAAGGAGAAGCTGATAAAAGGCTTTTGAAAAAGAAGCAGTGGAGGATTGGATTGCCTCTAAAAGGGAAAAACATTATCCAACTCACCGTTTCTCTTCTCCCTCTGATGGGTTAGGGTCCTGCTCCTCGGGAACGTGTTCCATTCACCTTAATTCCATCCAGCAGCCAATCATGAGAGACTGAGGCAAGCCCCACCCTCGGATGCACACTTGTCATTCGCCGGTCGGGAAGGGTCAGTCAGTGAAACATGGCAGGGTCCCGTTCCTGGGGTTTGGGGAGGAAGTGGGGTCTCCAGAAGGAGTTGCCCCCCTTCGAGGCTGCTGTGACACTGCAGGATATGGAAGGTTGTTGGAGGTCCTGTTGGGGTAAATCTGCAGGCACTAGGGCCGGGGCTGGCGGTGGATGTCAGTCTCAAGGGCACGGAGGGTGGAGTGGGATCCAGCCTGGAAGAGAACAAAAGGACACAGTTAGATTACACTGTCTCTACAGACGAAACCATTCGTTTATTAGCAGAAAAAGATTATGTCGATTTGTCACTGGTGACTGGTTCTGACTTTTCAAATGTGAATATTCCGTTTTTTTTTGGTCCGCTATGATAGTAAACTAAATATCAGTTGGGACCGTTGGATGGACAAAACAAGACACTTGCACTGAGAAGGCACTCGTTGCCGCCCTAACTGTCTCTATCATAAAAAAAGTCATGCTATCACTTCATTTTTGTAAAGAATTAATCAAGGTCTCGTCAACAACATGAGAGTCTTAGAAATATATTTTAAAGATTCAGGCATTCTCTAAAAGGGTTTTAGGGACGAAGCTGCCAACCTATTCATCAATTCAATTCAGTTTTATTTGTATAGCGCCAATTCATAACAAAAGTTATCTCATGACACTTAATAGAGCAGGTCTAGACTGTACTCCTTATAAATTATTTACAGAGACCCA
>NW_023339651.1:3542490-3564552 GCF_004916995.1 Morone saxatilis | reverse complement strand
TTAGAGATATGATACAGAGAGCGCTACCTGGAACTGGGACCCCAAGAACCCAATCTCAATGAATCTGAATAGCACCTCCAAATTTGAGACCCCAACCCGATCCGACACCCAAATTGTTGCTTTGTTTCAACCTTTACTGCAATGCACTGGATACACACTGTTTATCTGATTATAACACATGACATGCAAGGATGCAGACAACTGCCGCAGTATAAGAGAGAAAGAGAAATTCCTCCGAGTCACACACCGAGTTAAGACTGCATACGGTCGCCTGGAGGTCAGAGGGGAAATTCTGTCACCTTCAACTGCTGCTGCTTCAACTGGATAGTTCTTGGAAAACTGTTTACGGAATGTCACCTCTTAAGTAGCTTTAAGATGAGCGTCTGAATCTGCATGAAAGACTGTGTTTGTGTGTGCATGCAAGTACTCAGAGGGTCTTGATCCATTGGCCCCTGCCTCCCTCCTCTGTTGTCTAAGGAAGCCTTTATTCTTCCCTCCGCTAATCCCTGACTCAATGCCTTTCTAATCCTGAACAGTGGGATACAGGGCATGAGAATGTCCTTAGACGTGACTGATATTATTATTGCTTTTACTGCTAATAGAGAGATTATAGGCCATATTCAAAACAGGTTTTGTCAGATAAATACATGTTATTTTGGAATCGTAATATAGCAGAAGGCAACTGATTCACATCCCAAAACCTTCAGAGTGATTATGGTGGCATCTCATATTATACAAGATTGCCAGGTGCTGGTGACATGATGATTTTGAAATAAATGTATAGTTTTGATTATGAATTTCTTGCTTTTGTAATTTGGTTTCGGTTTTCTATGTTTAATACCATTATAAATTGAAGATTTTTGTGTTCTAAATCATAATCTTTATTTTTTTTTTTTAAATAAGGACTGTTGGTGGGATAAAAAAAAAAATTAAAGATTAGTCACTGGGATGTTGTAATGAGAATTAATTTATTTTTGTGCTGTTTTCTGACATTATATATATATAGACTAACCAATTAATTAAAAAAGAATCAACAGGTTAATTGATAATTAAAATAACTTAGTTGCAGCACTGAAATAAAATATACTTCATTGACTAATAGACCGTGACACTGTTTGACGCAAAGTGGTCCTTTTAATTCATAAAATAAACTGCATATAAATCAGTGACTTCAATGCACTTAACACGTCTTTTTAATTTGTTGAATTTATGAATAAATGCTGGAACATTCTGTATGACTGAATCTACAAGTGTAAAAACATGCTGACTTAAGGTGTAAGGTTTATGAAGTGCTGCAACCGTCAACAATGTCAAAAGGCTTTTAATAAGCTTATAAAAGGCATTTTTATTTATGACTCATGAAGAGGTTGAGATAAGAAACACAGCAAAAGAACACCACGGATGAGGCTGACATTTTCTGCTTTATGAGTAGGGCTCTCATTCAATGCTGCATGTTGTAACATTACCATCTCAGATATATCATAAACATCCATCTCTGCAACCAAAAACCCATTTATTATGAAAAGAACGTTAATAAAGAACCTTATTCCTCCTAACAAAACACGGTTTCTCTAGCATGCACTACACACTAATCACAATCACAAACAAGCTGCTTCCAGTGAATCACACACACACTCGATTCATTGTTATGAAAAAAGGCCGGGGCAGAGTTGACTGCCACTCTGAACCTAGCAGGGGCAATTTTGGTGCGATGGTGAAGAGGACAGTAATGACGTAAAGCTTGAGGTTCATCACTAAGTGTGCTTTATCAACGGCTTTCTCTATATTACATCGACTGTTGCTACAAGTGGCGCTAGCCTCAGTGCTGTTGTTTGTGTTTGTAGCACAAACAGCTGGTTGTTTATCTCACTGGGACAGATGAGAAAAGGGCCCATTGTTTGATTAGCAACTGTAATTAATTCTATGTAGCAGCAAACAAATGAAGAAATGTCATACCTCATTTGAAGAAACGTGCGACTATTGGTGGGAAAAACAACCTTTCCCTTGTTATTTTAACACCTGCTGACTCATCAGCAGCTCTCGCACACTCACGGTTTGTTTCCAGACTGTCAACATTCATAACACACTTCCAGAAAAAGAACAAAAGTAGTCTTACAAATCTCTGTTAGAACCCGCTCCCCTCTCTGCCATAGTTGCCCTCTGAATTACACTGTCCTTGTATGTACTCGTTCGCCCTTGCTCCTACCCAGGATGTTATGCTCATTAATATCCACTTTATCCAAGGTCGGGGCACGAAAATACAGTTTGTCAAGTGGTCTGGGACAGTGAGCATGAGAGAGATAAGAGGGGGAAAGTGAGAAACAAAGAAGGAAAGAAAGAAAGAAAGCGAGATGAAGTGAGATTGAGATCATACGTACAGTACTTTCTGCTGGGGGACATGGAGGTAAAGTTGATGAAAGGTAAAAGAAAGAGGTGATTTAGGTCTCTGTTGGAATGAAGACAAAATAAACTCACTTATCAGAGCTAGAAGATGAATAACAGGAAGAGAACAGGGCGTGTCAAAAAGCTGATTTAGGGCGTTCAGCTGGATTTGAGCACAAATGTACATATATAGATAAAATGTCTGGGATTTTACACTTGCAGATTTCTTATACAACCATCTATGGTCTGTGCACATTTTACTACATGGGCAGTAAAATGGGAATATCCAACTGATGCTGTGAGTGTGTCAGGAACCAAATAAGTTTAGTAAGTAATAACATGTGATTCCTTAATTTTAAATAGGTGAGAACATGTTCTTGGGTAACCTTCCTCTGACAGCTAATACACTCCACCCAAAATAAGTTTCCTAAATGTGGGATAGAGAGGGATGACATGCAACAAAGGCCCCCCTGCTGGATTCAATAGACCCATTTCACAGCAGGCATTTTGACTTGTCAAAGCAGGAAAAACACAGGTGAAATGAACAACATTAATGATGGCTGCATTCCATTTAGGTGAGGCAGTTCCAGAGCTTGTGCATGCTCAATCACTGACATGGCTTACTGGGACTCCTAATGGAATGGAGCTATTGTTAATGTTAATATTTACACCTGAGCTTTTCATGCTTTGACAAGTCAAAATGTCTGTAAGTGAAAAAGGGTCTATACAAGGACATCCTGGCGTGCAGATATACAGTACGGGCCTTAAACCACTCGACCACCATTAAGCCCCCTAAATCCATCTTTTGGGTATGAGACACTAGTGTGCCTTATGCTTGAAAGGTGTCATATAAAGTTTTTAATTTCCTCATTGTGTCCATCTGTACACTCAATACAGCAGCACCAGTCACCATAGCTAATCACTCTCACACCGTATAGTGTGTAGTATGTATGTGCATAAAAACAGAGACTAAAAGCTCATACTTAAGTAAAGCACCTTAGAACTTGTAGGATTTGCTTTTAGTTTATATAATCTTTAACAAACACACATATAGGGGTATAGACCTGTATAGTTAGATTAATAGCACAGATTCTGAAAAGTGTCACATTCAAAAAGATGCACTGAGCGTAGATCAAATTAGTGACATCAAATGTTGACCTGAAAAGTATGACAGTTTCTGTTATCATTCCAACATGAGTTCAGAAGTCTTCAGATTCTTTACAGTAATATCTTGTTTGTAGTGAGCACACACATGCACACACATACACACACACACACACACTGTAACTCACATGGCTCAGCCACATGCACCTTGATTCTCTTCCCTTCCAAGACAGCTTCCAAATTTTAATTGAGCTGACAAAAACTGTCATTTTCCCTGAAGCAGGGTTCACCTTTAATTGCATGCTCTGAAATACAGCCTTTAAAATGCATCAAAAGAATAACTAGTGAATGCATGTTGATGCCTGGAGAAGCTTTGAATTAATTAAACATGACTTGCTCTCTTTCTCCTTTGTTCCAGGCCAAAGAGATCGATGTCCCTGTGTTCTTCAGAAAGTTAGGAGAAAAAAAAGGTGGATGAATTCTTAAGTATAAAGCAGGCAAGTGTGAAATGTAGTTTTACAGCGGGAAGAAATCATTAAGTTCAAGGATTTGTGTTTTGAGAGAAAAAAAATCAATTGAAAGTATTATCAAAGAAAAGGGGCACTGAAACAATATTTAGGAACTGAGCTCAGTATTTAGGAACTCATGAGAGCGGAAAATTTGTAGACACTTGAATGCGTGCTGCATAATTGATTTAAGGTTTGGAAGGAGGTGTTTGAAAACCCTCCTGCAGTAGTGCCTTCCCCTTCCAACAGTTCAAGAATCAAGGACTAGGTAAGTGCAGACACCTTAAGTCTCTACCCTCATACACACATGTCGTACACATACATCCAACAAATACACATAAAAAAGGCATCAAGTACATTTTGAGGTACTGCATTAGCTGACTGCAAGGTTGCCATTTAATCCCCAGAGCAGCAACACAAATCCTTCCTCATTACCACCACTGAGGTGCCCTTGAGCAAGGCCCTTAGACCATACCTGCTACAGTGGAGCTGCTCAGCAGCAAGAGGATAAGACTCTTGTACTGGGCAGCTTCGATGTGTGAATGTGTCATATTGGATTAATGTCTGTTACCAACTTCTAAATTCACGTCAACATCCCAAATTTTGTCAGCTAAGTACAGTAATTAAACCCAAATTTATGAGCATAGTGTTATATTGTCAATTCAGAGTATTTTTAACCATCACACGATCAACACATACACATACTATACAACCATCAATGGCACGGAACATGGACACCTTTTCCGTCTCTACGCTCCATTGTGTATGACATGAATGCGACGGTTAGAGCAATTTCCTTAATAACTGAACTATTAGCTCACCCTGACAATTCTGTTGTGTTTGTGTGACAAAGCACCTGTCCTTATCTGCAGTTTCTCAGCTATAAAACCAGTTCATCAAGAGATGGAAATGATATGAGACGAAGAGTGACACAGTCGCCAAACCTGTCAACAGGTGTGTAGTTGACTTAAACACTTTGGAGACAGGCATTAGGCATTTTGACTTTATCTCCTTTTCCCCCTCTGAATGTCCCCTTTAAAATATCTGTCCATTTAAATGTCACAATGACACACCAATTTGGAAAAAAAATACAGTCTTACACTTTTACAAGAATCTGTATTTTGATTCAGGGCTCTTTGACTAATCATTTGAATCATCAACTTTAAGGGGGGCAGCCTAGTCCAAAAGGTACTACATGCTTCTTGCAGCTGCCGGCATGTTCTGGCATGCAGCAGATCACATGTCAGCTTAGATGTGTTCACTTTTTTACTACACTGAAACAGACTTTCAAGCTTGTTATTCCATTTTAATACAGCAAGAATGAACCTAAATAAACCACATAACAGCTCAAAACCAGACCTTTAGATGTCAGTATGTCTTTCCCCATGAATGCAGGTATAATGTAACCTCGGCACTGGTGCAGTAGAAGATGAAGGTGCATACATGCTCGGCTCCAGTGGGCAAAGTTCAGCCCTTAAGCTCCAGAGGAGAACCCTTGTTAAAATTCACACCATGACAGCAGACGTGGGGTCGGTGCTCCCGATCCCAAGGGTGGCCTGAGCAATTAGTTTAGGTTAAGTTAGGTTAAGTAATGGAACAGGGCCGGGCCAAGTTGTTGATGGGGCGTATGCAGTCTGATCATGGAAGAAACTGAGGTGGAGAGGAGGGACGTGGGTGTTAGTACCCCAGGGTCGCAAGCAGTCAAAGGCAAAGAGATCATGTTTCATGCTATGTCTCTGCTCGCCCCCTCGCCAAGCTAATTACTGTCAGGGGAATATTAATAGGTGCTAATAGGTCAAAGCAAAGTGACCTAATGCTATCTGGATGGACGTTTTTCGAAATGTGACCTTGTAAGTATACACAAACACAGACGCCTGCATACACAAAAATGTTAATGTTCAAGTTACATGTGTATACACAAGTGGCGATTTGGGGTTTCATGCTTGTCAAGTAAAAACAGAAATACAAACTACTTAGAAACTTCATACATCCATTTATTTATTATGGTGAGAGCAACACCTGACTCAGCAGCATGCTAGGCTTGACAAAGGAAACTGCTCAAGAAAAATGCCAAGACATGAATCTCTGGTTTCAAACTGTTTGAACTTTAACCTACTTCGACACTGAGCTCTCGAGCTGTGATCAGCAGCACTCAGTTTGTTTCATGTATCCCCAAATTTAGATGTCGAACAACCAAACAATAGTGTCCTTCTCCTTGGGAAGAGCAGGGTGTTTGTTACTGCAACACATCTTCTCAAAGAGCCCCCATTGCACTGTGTATCTATAAGCCTTTATATAGTATACACACTAAATCCCTCAGTGTTGCCTTGCTCAAAATGGGAACACTGTGTCCTACCTGATTCTGCTGGTAACAGTATGTTTCTTTTTCTGTTTGCATGTAGTGCATGTGTGTTTGGGTGTGCATATAGATATGTGTGCACCCGCCAAGGACCTTACAGGGCAGACACGGCCCCATGGCACGATACTGCCATTTTATTTTTTTTTATTTTTTTTTTCAGTTTTACCAACAATCGCTCTGCCTTATCTGTTCCTTTCACCAATTTTCTTCCTCATATTATTTATCTTTCTTTCAACCCTGTTTTTGATCTTTTTACGTCACCGCTTCGCCGACTGGCTTCATCTTGCTCTTTGGCACTTTGGTTGACTTTGTGTCACTTTCAAAACCAATGATAACGACGATAAGGGTTGTAAAACAAAACCCCTGGGAAAGATCTGTGAGATCTCTGTTACTACAGCCTACAGCCTTACTGAACAAGCCTTAAAGTGACTGCTAATAATTCTTGTTAAAAATCAATTAAACAGCTCAGAAAAGATGCCAAAAAATACAAAGAAACGCAAAATGACCACACAGAGACACAAAATGACGAAAATCATGTTTTATGACTCTTGCTCCTATGTAGGATGGTTTGGGGACATGTCACGTGTCTGTCATGCCCCAGAGGCAGCCAGAGACGAAGAAGTTAAAACAGGAAAGCAAGTACAGAAGATTCTGAAGAAAACTAGTTGGATATGTAAAGATCAGCTGGTTGACATACAAACAGGTAGCCTGGAACTCTTTTTAAACCTTTATTTATTCAGAAGAGACTGAATGACATTCCCACCCAGTAGTTACCCAGTAACACCACAGCTTTCTGACACCAGCCAATGAGCAGAACCACAGAGTTAAGAGTTAGCTGCCTTGCTCATCACTATTAGCTGATTAAGGGGAAGGCCAGTGGCACAGCTGGGCAGAGCTGGCTGGCGCCTGGCACTGGGACCGATGAGCAGTCGAAGACATAAATTTACACATGACATCTGCATACTTGCAGGGCACAACTAACTCACTAACGATGCTGCCAGCCTCATTCTCCCTCCTGGCATTACAACATTGCTCAGTCTTAACGTTTTATTGTCCCATTACAACAGACAACATGTAAATGTTAACAAGTAACATCATGAGAGGCTGACATAAATACAACAGATGTTTTGTGAGCCCCATTTGTGTCTTTTTTCTGTTTTGTCTCGATTTCATCTTCCTTTGTTCACCCTTTAAGGCTGCATATAGACAATACAAAGGTTGAAACTAATCATATTATTTGTCAATTAAAACTTTAAAATGTCAAACTGATAGAAAATGTCCATCATAAATCCCAGAGCCCAAGGTGACATATTTTGTTCAACCAACTCTCCAAAAGCCAAATATATTAAAGAAGAGCAGAATAATTTCACATTTCAGTAGCTGCAACCAACATATTTTAGGTATTTTTACCTAATAAATACTGAAACCATTAAGCAGTAATCAAAATTGCTGTCAGTAAATTGTTTTTGTACTGGATGTCACTTTACCGTTTTACCAGCCAGTAGCACAGTTAACACTATGACATGCAGTCATCATGAATAAACATTTTTTTGTATTAAAATGCAAAATGCATCTGAGGTCAGTACAATATACTACAGATTGATCAGATGGTGATGTTCTACAGTCTTTTACAACTGCTACTAATGGATTTTAAAAACAAACCTACTGAAGTCAGTAGCAGCATAAGTCAGTAGCAGCATATTCTCTGTGCATTAATGGTAATATAAAACAAAAAGTATTCTGGATTTATTTTTAAAGGCTTATATAAGTACAGAAAAACTGGGCTGAAGGCAGTGGGAATAATAATACCCATGGGTATCCTGTGACTGGTCTGTGTAATTGTTGAGACTAAACATAAAATGGTACATTTTGTCAGCAGGGGCTAAATGAGGCAATGTATACTTTTACAAGACCTACGTACATAGAGAAAGATAAACCGACATGTGTCTGCTTATAAGCGATGTGAGCCAAGGCCAAAGATTAACGTACATCTATAGATAATGTTAACATATTAACTTTTAATCTACTAGACAGTGGGCAAAAAGAGGGGGAAAAAAGAAAAACAGTCTGCTCTTTCTCTCTCTACCTCTCTCATCCCTCCTCTTCCCACCCTCCTTTGGCAAGGACAAGCTAAGGTGTTGCCAAGAATGTGACTGCATTTGGGAAAACATATCCAGCTCACTTCTCTTTTTTTCACTTCTTCTCTTTTCCTCCACTTCTTTTTTTTTTTTTTTCTTAAGGTGGGTCTGTGAATGCTGCAGAGCCCGAGACCTCCAAAGGCTGAAGTTGGGGATTTTTTCTTGACAGATCCAACTACCTTCAGATTTCTGCGCTTTGTTCAGGTCAATGTGTATTTTTCAACCTCTGCTAACCCTGCACTCTTTCCACTGAATCTCCAAACACCAACCCAAACACACATTCAGCTGTTTCCCCTGCCTTGCATTTCCCCGTCAGCCCACCTTAAGAAAAACTGCACTCTTTGTGAAACTGTTGGAGGCTGTATGCATGTGTGCTTTCCCGATTGTTTTCCCAGAGATGTCTACTTCCACACTTCATTCACGTTCATTTCCTCACAGCTAATGAAAGTGTCTAATTGTAACAAGACAACATGTGAAGAGAAATTTTATTATTATTATATTGCTTTGGAAAATAAAAAGTTATAGGGTCTTTAACAAGGAGAAGTTTGTACAGTTTCAATATGAAGACAGCCCCCAATGACACAAGCTGTCATTACATTACATCAACCTCTTCAACAATAAAAAAAAAATGAAAAGAACCTACACCTATAATAATACGTGCAGGATCCATGTGAGAAAGTGTTGATTTAAGCTGAAGATTGAACTGGTTTAAAGGTCAGAGAGTTTCCTAACCTGCAAAGTATGCACAAGCACACATATGGAAGTGATGTTGCTTTGGTGATTATATCCTGTGTGGGTACAAATGTTTGGAGGCAGCAGTCATGCCAAATTTCACTATAAGAAAGAAGGAAAGGTGTGAGTGTGTGTCAGCATGTACAGGTGGTATAATTAGATGGGCTAGCAGAGTAGGGAATTCCATTTTCATTGTGTGTGTGTGTGTGTGTGTGTGTGTGTGTGTGTATATATGTGGGTGTGTGTCAGTGTATAATTGCGTGCGTATCCAACAATGGGCGGATTGAGCTGGCAATGCTAACAGAGCAGGCAAGAGGAAAGTTGTGTGTTTGTGTGTGGTGTGTCTGGGCCCTGAGCCTAACCTGCAGCAACCACTGTGCGTGTGTGCGTGTGTGTGTGTATGTGCTTGCGTATATGCAAGCACACACACACACACACAGGCTGTGATAGCATGGGTAACTTTGTCTAACTGTGCCAGAAATATGGGCAATTGCTCTGCTCTGCCCCTTCCTCACTTCATCCATCACTTCATCCCTCTGCTGCACCCATACAGGTGCTGTTGCCATGCCAACAGGCCAGGGAGAGGTCTCCTTTTCCAGGATTAGAGATGGAGCAACAGGGAAACCCCCCAAAAGGTCACAGCAGGGACAGGTCGATCATAAATATCAAAAACGGACATGTTTCCTACAGAATGAATGACAAAGATACATGTTGGGGGGTTTAACATACACAGGCTATGTTTTAGAAAAAACCTAGAAAACAGCTCTAGTGGTTGAAATGGCTATCAAGATGTCTCTCAATGAACAAATTAGCATTTGTAATAAAGAGAAAATTCAGGACTTTGAGAAGATTCAGCAAAATAACCCCACTGTTTCTGTATCTGTTTGAAAAAAGTAATATATGTGCATAAATATTAGCGTTGTATTTTAACATATTTCATCTGACTTTTTCATATTTCATATTTTCCTCACATATTTCCTTTTCTCTTATGCTTTATTTATTTAACGCTTCATATTCAACAGAATAAATACATCATGTTACTAGCTGTTGTTATGTATTAGTACACAAGAGCATTGATTCTTAAATGTGTTGAACACTGTTTGTTTTACATAAAAGAACATTCAGGAGCAGATTCACGGATTCCCATCTCCCAAAGCGGTTGTGAAACCACAGCAATTGTTTTCATGTGTGTGCACGTGCATATAGTGTTGCATTATACAAGCCTGGCAGAGAGTATTGTCTCTGTGTGTGTGTGTGTGTGTGTGTGTGTCAGTTTCTTGGAGTTTACAAACAGGGCAGAGATCCAGGCACCAGCCTTAGCTCAAATAAAAATAAACCAGGCATATAAACAAGGGCACAAATAAAATTATATAAATAAATATGTGCAAATGTATCAGGCAAAATAGCAAAGCCTCAACAAATTGAGACGGGTTTATGTTTGAGGGGGAGCCAGTCTGAGCTCCATGGGGAGAGAAAGATGCAGCCCACAGCTCGTCTGGTTTCTGCACTGAAGCAGGTCTGTCTGCTTCTGTCTCAAGGTCTGTATTAGTTGTTGATTGTAGACTTGGCCAGGAAAAATCTACGAAATTGTGGCAGAGGGGTGCAACTTCAGCACTGGCAGTAGCTGGACGTGCAGGATACAGGTGGGTCCTACGTGGTTTTTTAGTAGCCTGATTATTACGCCAGAAAGCCTGTACTGATTCTGTACAAATATAGCCACTGGCAAGAGAAAAAACAAGCTAGTAATTCTTTGAACTTTAAGTTGAACTTTCTATTTGATGCTGTTTAGCTTGTGCTCAGTATGGGGGCAACATGGTCAGCTGTCTGGCCTGGATACAGCAGGTCCAGGCTCTGCGAGATGCTATACGTGTCCAAGCAGTGCCTGCCACACATATGCATGGTGCTAACTGGCCTCCCGTCGTCATGTATAAGATGACACCAAGTGACAACACTGAGGCCATTCAGACCATATTTAAGATCTCGCCCACAGAGGACGGAGCTGTGTCATGTTATTCGGGTCATGTGCGTGTCAGACGCTTCTGACAGATGTACGGATGTATAGGCAAGGGAGTACACATTAGAGTCTTACTGTTTACTGATCATGATCCACCAGTGCCTGGTTTGACCCAAGGCTCAAGTAGAAGAATTATGGTGTTTCTATTAGATATTTAAACACCATTTTTTCAGGGTGCACGGATAGCTCACCTGGTAGAGCTGGTCCCATGTACCAAGGCTTAGTCTTTGCTGCTGCAGCCCAGGGTTTGAATCTGACCTTTGGACCTTTGCTGTGTGTCATCCCCCCTTTCCTGTCACCCTTCAGTTGTCACTATCAATTAAAGGCAATAAAATCCACAAAAGATTTTTTCACATTATTGCAGAAGACGGCCACCATTATGTTTTAAATTATTATCTTTCCTTTTAAAACAAATATTCAGCATCTTCTCACATATTTTTTTCCCCTGTATTTTTGCAAAACCACAGCAGGAAGAGCCTGACAGCAAAAGCCCTAAACGTATTAGTATTAGTAGTCCACATGTCCTGAATTATTCAAACAAAATTGAAATAATAAAATCAGAATCAGGCCCCAGTTTTTTTGTCCACCCCCACAGCATTATAGTAAGCAGATAGCCATGACTGCATTTTGTGCTCAAAGCACAAATGTCTATCTTTTCAATTCTGTCCGTCTTCCATGGTGCATTTAGTAAGGAGAGAAAATATGAAATTAATACATTTTTGAGAATCATGAATGAATTCAGTCTGATGGGAACCAGACCCTGTGAACAGATCCTTTAACAGTACAAGAACCATACTGTACTTGAATGTACAGACGTTTTTTTTTTTTAGACGCATATGTGCTCAAACCTGCACACACGCACACACTCTATATTCCATGTCACCTCTCTCCCCCCCTCAAGCCTTTCCATTCATCTCCACATCCCTGTCACCTCTGTAATGAGCAATAAAACACATACTGTAAAGAGACCACAGACACACACATACACGCTCACAAAGGAACAACATGGTCATTTCGTACATGCCCCCCACCACCAAGCCCTTCCACCCAGGGGTGTAATGAAGCCTACGAGGCTTGGTGAGGCCCCTGTGCGCCCCTGAGCCATAACTACACCTTCCTCACACTATAATCTCAATCTTTCCCTGACTGAATACAGCAGAATCTATGAAATAGGAGAAGGTGGTAAAGTAGGAGGGTCCGAAATGCGGAGCCAACAGGCTGGAAGGTGATTTTCTTGGCAGAGAGTCTGGTTGGGGTACTGAGGGCCATGGGCCCGATTCCCCCTGTGTGGTCCTGGATCTGATTAGCATCAAGCCCCACACAACAGACACACACATGGTAGAGCTGCCCACATGTGAACAGTAACACCAACTAGCGTTTACAAATACATTTCACACACACACACACACACACATCCAATCAGACACTGTACATATGCTGCGCACATGCCGCGTGTTCAAAAGTGCAAACACACTCCTCACTGTTCAGGGATTCACTTGTTATCTGAACAATGTCAGAATAGATCACGGGGACAGGCAGTTTACAGTTTTCCGACTCATAAATGCAAGACAGTGATAAGAAACAGAACAAAAGCAGAGGGTGAGGAAAGAGAAAAGGAGGGGACAAAAAAGAAGCAGTGGAAGAACGCAGCGCGAGCCAAGCCCGTCAGAGCTTTTTCACTGCAACCATCCCTGAGGAACAAAATGAAACAGTTACTCGATCATCTCATCTTTTCTATGCTTTCTCCTTGTTTTCTTTTCATGGATATTCCTCACACACACACACACAAACACACACACACACACACAAAGATAGAGTACATACAAAATCAGTCCTAAGGCAACAGACACAGCACTGTATGTGCATTGAGGGGGATGTTTTTTTGTTGTGTGAGTTCATCCAGAGTTTGCCGCCAGTGTGTATTTTCCTGAAGAAGTTGAGGGAAAATGTGTCCATGTGGTGGTCTATAAAAAACATCCACGTCCAGGTTGTGTATGTGATTAAAAAAAGAAACAGCGAAAGAAGACAGAAATGTGTTTGAGGTTGGATGTCAGGATGAATTTTCTGCTGCCTAAACATGTCTGAGTCTTTGAAAGACTTTGTCAGTAGTTATTGGTGAAGGGCAAAACAGTTAAGGGAGCACAGCGCACTCTTTTAGAATGTGTGTTCACAGTTTCACCTGCCTTAAAAACGCCTCAAGAGTCTACGTGTGTGATTCTACTGCATGTGGTGGTGCATGGTGATGATTAATTACTTGTCATCACAGTGGTTATTTCCCTTAAACTAACTACTTGTACAGCATAATTCAGAAACTGAACGCCCTAATAAGTGTTTCATTTGGGGTAAATGTTGAAACACAGAGAATCCAGGACTCACTTCCATAAAAACTCTTTTAACTCACATTCAGTCTTGCACATAGGACAGCACGGATCTTAGCAAAACCAGTAACTTATTATTATATTAGGTTGAGCAGATAGGCAGAAGAGAAGACATTTCCTGTCACTCTTCAGCTGGCACTATCGATTAACGGCAACAAAAGCCCCCAAAAATATATTTATAAAAGTGAGGAACATCTGATGAAAGAATCATTATAAAAACAGTAATTCTTGGAAATGTACTCAAATGTAAGTGCATGTACAGTATCAGTGCATCCCTCTTTGCACATATTATTTTCCTAATTGTGTGAGCAGCCACACGACTTCAAAGTCAAGATGAAATAAACTACACACGGCAAAGGTTGGAGAAACTGAGCCGCACTGCATCCTTAGACGGAGGGAGAAGGAGCAAAGGGCAGGCAGGCTGTCAGAAGCACATCACTGTCACCTCCGTTCTGTGTTTATGCCTTGGAGGTTTGGAATCTGCGTAATGATCGGGTGAGCTCTATAAAGTAAGTGTTGGGGCTATAAGGCAGGGTATCTGTGGTTGGTGCAGTATGTGTGTTTGTGTAATGCCTTGGGATCCAGATTAGAATATGTAGAATTCCTGTGAATGTCTGTACTGTAGATGGTACTGTAGGTAGATTTAGATTATGTAGTGTTGGATATGTAGGGCACAAAGTACACCATACTGCTTTTGTTCAAGATCCCCTTCAAACAGGTTTTAAGATATGAAAATACTAGTTAGAAAGCCGAGATTGCATGAAAATGCAAATATGTCCATGCCAACTATTGGACACAAGATGTCTCCTACCTCACTGTAAAGTCTGTTCTCAGTGTATGTGGACTAAAGTTCCCGTTACACTGCTCCTATGTACACGTGTTTAGATTAAAGGTGAGCACAGAGAAGCTTTCCAACTTTAGCAGATGAAAGTGAAAACAGCATTCAGGTGTCAAACTCTGCGCATACATCATTCTGTAAGTCAAACATCCAAATGAAGCAACAATAAGCAAAAGACATATTTGACTGGAAGGGGGCTTTAACAAAGAAGTACATGTGTGTTCTTTGGCCAATATATGTTCCTACCCGTCCTTGAGGTTGAAGAAGACAAACACTCAACTGTGTGTGGGTGCCAATCCAGCTTTTAACATCCACCAAGGCCTTCTCCCCTGCTCATTATTGTTTCTTTTGAGGCAATGTTTGAAAATACCAAAAACATTTAATGGACTTTGAAGGTTAAACAAGATGGGTATCTAGCTAATTCATCGCTATGATTAGAATGCAAGGCTACACAGTAGCTAGGTTGTGGAAACAATTAATAGTTGATTCACAAATATGATTAAAGAGATTACAAGAAAAAAAAAACAGCCCACATTGCCTCTTTATAATTATAATTTGCCTTTGCTTTCTCTTACTCCCCTCTGTTTGTTTCCTCTTGAAGGCTGGGCGATACGGTTGCTTTCCAATATCAATTATATATCACAATATGGCAGATGCATGCAAAAATCACATATAATATAATCAAAGTGATTTACAAAGCAGAGAGATGAACTGTGCTCCACATGCAAAACAAAAAGTTTAACAGATTGTTACAGCTTTTAATTACAGCTTGCTGTAAATGATTAAAGAGAGACTGTAACTTTTGATAGAAGGAATAGCACAATGTTCCTTCTACAAAATAAAAGTTGAATTAATAAGCAATGAATTGTACCTCTGCCTAATTTAATATGCTCACTACTATAGGTAGTCTAGTACGACTGGTAAGTTTTGACAGCTAATGAGAGCAAACTTTCAGTTGATGTTGAATAACAAACTTTACGTAGTTAGTTTGCTGACTCTTCTGACTTCTGACTACTTTTACATGTAACAATGTTACAAAAGTTTGAAAAATTTCAGCTGAAAGTCAAAATTGATGAACAAAAAAGCATTAATAAAAAGTAATTAGATGTGGATTAATGTAAAAAGGAAATGTGCAGTAATGTAAAATATTAACATTGTCTGGAGATAAAAGAAAAACTGGTACAAAACTGCAAAGATGGCAAATCTCAGGTTTGTACTTTAATTAACCTGCACTGTATTGTGGATGAAAAGCCTCTTGGACAAATGGAACCTTACGCAAGCTTAGTTAGTTCTTTTCAGAGCACCACCCTGGAGGGGAAGCCAGCGCTGCATAAGTGCTGCTTGACGAGGACAAGAATGAGGATCAACTACAGCAGGATGGTCCCGTTCGACCAGATACAGAACAGCCGTTGGGGAACCCAGCGATGCTCCGTCACACTTCACGGAATCTTTGTTCAAAATAGCTCAACATACACAAATATACCTTCAAATGCTCGTATCATACATACGGAGAATTGAGCTGGCACCGACACACACATCAAGCACAGACAGACATGCAACCAGAAACACGCCCACACATACTGTACAGTATAGACGCATGCACATGGAAAGGTCAGAGGAGTTCAGTGCGCTTAAGTTCACTGCTCCACTGCAGGCTGTTTACGGCCGCTGAAGAATCAAGCGCACCCAACACACACACTCTCTTTCTCCCTCATAGAAAACAACTATTGAGCGTTGTGTTCATTTGGCCCGCTGACCCCTGCATGCTCTAACCCACAGGCTGCTCTAAACAAAAGAGAGGGTAGAGTCAACAGAGGACGGCAAAATAAGGAACAGAGAAGAAAGGAGGCTGGAGGAGACGAAGAATGCATGGTTGACTTCACACTATGATCTGTTTGATATACAGTACATGCATGCAGGCGTACACACTCATGCACAATAGAGAAGGAGTGCTGTCTATCACGTCTGATTTTACAGGTGCTAATGATAACTCATTCCTACAGGGTGTTTGTAGCCACCTTTTCTTTGCAAAACATTTTGAACAAGCTTTGATGTTAGCTGCAGCTACTTTTACTGTACCTCAAAGGAAAGGTTCCTAAAGGTTATGGGTGTGGGTTCCAGGCTCATGTATTAAGGGACAGTGCTGGAGTTTGAATTAAAGAAAATGCAAATCAAACATTCATCAACGTCACAAGTTCATATGTAGATGTTTCCTTCATATATATATATATATATATATATATATACATATTGTGACAAGACATGATTGTCTACATTTTCTCTATCTTTTTGGATTTATCTATATCTCACTTATGTTTACAAGGATGGTCTGTTGAAATCTTCTTAGCCAAAATGCCAGTTACACAAACTAACACAAAATGAACTCTTGAGGAGGAGGAAGAAAAGAGGAAAAATATTGACACGCATTAATAACATACCACGCATTACAAACATACCAAAAGCAGATTCCCAAGCGTGTTTTACCCAAAGATAGCAATGCAGAATGTAGAGCATAAGGGTGAGTGGAATTCTGCCATTATATACACGCTGCTATTGTTGAAATAATTCCTTCATTTATCAATTTGACCCAACCGAGACATCAAAGACAAAGAAGCTGTTGCGACTCAAAGACAATCAATTAACTACTGTAACTGCTTATTCTAGGCCACACAGTGTGTAATGGCAGATCCGGTATCTAGTGCACAGCCAGCAGCCACTCTCACAGCTCTCATTAGTCGCAGCCAACACTGGGGCAAACCCAAAGACTTAAAAAACCTGAGATCAAACGTGTTTTCATTGAAACGGTTAACTCATATCTGTGGGAATAAAGTTCAGAAGAGGGCTATTATTCTTCACTGTGCTACAGGAAAGCCCAAGTGACATAAATAGTGAATAAGCTCTGCCTAGCCCCATTAAGCCCAGCGGTGGAACGTAGGGCTACTGGGATCCATAGTCTAGATTCGACTGTGGTGTTAGCACAGCTTCATAGACAAAGATGCAATAGGAGATGATGATATGTTGCCATGGGACACAAAGCTACAGCAGTGCGTGTAGGATTTGTTCTACTTAAGCTGAGCAAAGGGTTGTGTTAGATAGGAGATTTTCCTGCAGTGATCTTGGAAATAAAGCTTATTGCTGCTGCAGGAAGGACAGCAGTGGGACTAAGGCAGACAGGGTTCAGAGCACAGTGGTGGGGAGCTATATGTGTCTGTATTATTTCCTGAGAGACGCGTGCACACAGAACACTTATGCACATGGTAGCATGCATTTTCTATTTTGGCATTTCTGAATGTTTGTGTCATTTTTGTAGGCCCGAACAACTGCAAATATGTCAAGATGTGACCAACTGTTACAAGAGCATTACTGTATCTACATGTATACATTGCGTCCAAGGCCAAATTCAACATTTAGCCAACAGCATATTTAGCTTTGAAAATGTCCCAATGATAGGATATTTAAAAAATATTGATACAGCAGCAAACCTTAACTTGTAGTGCACATCCTGTCTCCTAAAACATACATAATACGTGCTAAAAATAATTTACAGTATCACTCTAGGAATCTATTTCTGAGCTGCTGCAGCCCTAACAGCTGGTTCAGCATCTAATTAAGTGACAGAGATAAATGATAGAAAGGCGAAGCTGGCAAAGGAAAGATTTACAGACAGATTGTGAAAGGAGAAGGACATATAAGGCAAAAAAAAAAAACGTCTTTACAAACATTAGTTCCATCTCGAGGCTTAATCATAAACATCTTGTACTGCTATGCACACAGCAGTTAATGTATACATCTTTTACTATTCACACTGCATCGCAGTACATGAAGAATTGTTTTACAGATCTGGAAAAGCAAGACATTCTGGGTCATTTAGTCTGTAACACAAACAAAGACACTCGATGTGTGTAATGAGTAGGTACAGCATGTGTAAAAAGGGATAGACTTACAGTATCTCTATTAAATCGCTTGAACACTGCCTGTATAGTGGAGTCTCAGGGACTAAGTTACCTTTACAGGGGCCCCCTGTAACCTAGAGGCTGAAGGCAGATAAGTATGCAACATGACACAATGTCCATCCGTTTGTTTCTACAGTCAACTACAAATTACCACCAGAACTGTCCGTAAAATGTTTTTTCTAACCAATTAATTAGGAGTTTTTAAAAATGATTTTCTTGAGCGTTTTACCTTTTATCAGGTAGCTGAGTTGAGAGAGACAGAAAATCACCGTCCATGCCCTAAACCCCTTGGGCAATTTGACTTTTCACATTTAATTAAAGTTGTGAAATGACCAATTAAGATTTTCAGTCTGTAGGATATTTAGAAATATTAAGTCAAAGGCAAATTAATTTGCTGTTTTATTCTTTAATCCAGTTTGATTTAGTACTTCTAGATATTGTAAAATAGCCGTTAGCCTCGTTCAAATCTAAATTAAAAACTATTTTCCTGTGACTTTGATTAATTTCCTCTGCTGCTCTTTTATTTCTATTATTAAAATTCTGATCACTGTCTGATCACCATGCAGAACCTTGCACTACATTAGACTATCTTTTCTCAATAAAAGGCAAAAAAAATCTATTTGTCTACAACTATTAGAAATGTTATCAAAGCATATATATATATAAAAGGGTGTATCCAAAATAAAAAAATAAAAAATATACCGCCGTGACACTGTTGTTCGGGACCATGCTGCGCCTGCATCTCTTCAGATGTTAACGCTAAAAGAGCCCATTATGCTGCGGCCACATCCCTCCTCTAACAGCTGCACCCAAAGACAAACAGGCCGCTTCAGCAGCCTTATCACAGCAGGCCTATAGCAGCTGCCTGGAGCTCATGTGACTTATCATTAGACTAATGGGCTGTCGATTAATGTTAACATGCCAGCAGAGCTCATATCTGTAAGATCTACAGGTCAGTGCAGAACCATCAATAATATAATTGACTGACGTGCTTTTTTCTGCTGGTGGCCTTCTACTTTTCATTTGTGATCTTTTCTTACACAGTCCGTCTTACTTTTCCTTTGCCATGAGCCACGATTTCACTTCATGGACAAAGTGAGTCAATCCAGGTCAGGTGCAAGCACTTTTGTCTTTTCTTTTACAGAGAATGTTAAATTTCTCTTTTGTTTCATGTTACTTTATCAGTCCTCGCTGATGCTTAGAAATGGAAACAAGATATACACAAGAATGTTGCTGGAGGACAAATCAGATTATATAGACTATACCATAAACTATAACGCACCCTCTATTAAATCCATATAATTAGATCCTTTCAGGCCTACATCAGGTTACAAAGTGGCACCATATAGAACAAATCAGACTCTAATAAGATCCTGGAATCTCTGCCTATTCAGAAAACTGGAACCATAAGAGGATATTACGTAAATCATGCATTCGGTATGATTGAATCTTTGTAAATGTTCATGTTTTTGCTGATAAAGGAGAGTGTGGTACTTGCAAAACAAATGACATTCCCATCAGCCTCAGCTGTATTTACTTGAGTTAGCAAATGTTAGCATGCTAAAGAACTAAGCAGGCCAGATAGGGTATATAATCCCTCCAACGTGTTCTGGGTCTGTCCTAGTTGATCGTGCCCAAGGTTTCCAGGAGGAGTCCCAATCAGGTCCTCAAGCCACCTTAACTGTCTCCTTTCAGTGCCAATGACAAGTGGCCAATCTACCTGTGTAAGACACTCATTTCAGCCGCTTGTATCTAGGATCTTATTCTTTCGGTCACTACCCAAACCTCAAGACAACATACGGAAGTTTGGAGCGTAAACCGAGTTGCGAGCTATGCCTTCAGGCCCAGCTCCCCTCTTCACAATGACAGTCCTGTATAACGCCTGAATCACACAGCATCAATTATTTCCGCTCTGTTTTACCTCAACTCGTGACCTTGTGAAGACCCCAAAATACTGTTCTTGAACTCCTTCACTCATCAGTTTCTCTAATGTAAATCATTATAAACTCTCAAACCTTTATCTTGTATCTGGACACAATCTCTAAACAACACAGGTTTCAAAGCTGTAACTGGCTCAGCAAAGTGCCAGTAATGTGTAGTGTGAGAGAGAGAGAGAGTCATGAGAATCCAAACCTCTATTTGGGTGCCAACTGTACACCAAAAACTGTACTCAACAGACATGCTGCACGAGTTAATGTAGATATGCTTTTACATGGGTACAAGAGCCTAACCAGGCACTTTCTGTTGAATGAAATATCACAGCTAGAAGGTCACAGATTACAGGTCCTATGTAGGTGGATCCTGTAAAGAGTATTTGATTAGATGTCAACATTAAATTCCAAATACCAAATTCTCTTAAATGTGAATATTTTCTGCTTTCTTTATTCCTCTATATCAGTAAACTGAATATATTTGGGTTGTGGACGAAACAAAGAATTTAAAGACGTCATCTTGGTCTTTGAACACTATGAACCAAAACACCTAACTGATGCATTGAGAAATTAACTGACAATGAAAGCATTAGTTGCAGCCCTATATCCCTATACTGGCTGAATACTTAGCTCTGCACGTAGGTGGTGGTGGGAGCCTGTGTGTAAGACACAGCTAAGTAGTATTACGCTCACCATCTCATGTCAGTGTTAGGTTTTAAGTATTACACTGGCATGCTATCTGTGTGAAAGGTGTGCTTAAGGTTTGCCTTGTGTGTGTTTGTGTAGTCTGTCCTTTTTCTAGGTTTCTTTGTTAATTTTGTCATCCTAATTGTCGATACTGTAATTGTTTGTCTATATCTATTGCATGTCTCTCTTTACTGGAAGTCTTATAGAGGATAGAGGGTAAAATAGGGATAGTAAGTGCTACAGTATGAACAACAACACCAGGCATGTTTCTTCACATGGGTTGAGCATCAGCATTGGGATTTAAATCCTCCACAAGAACTAACGACAACAGCAACACCTCAGTCAAAATCTAAACCACAGCAAGGTAACAAACCACACAGGGCGCTTGTTTTATCTTTTAGCAGTCTGAAGACGTCTGGAGAAGCATGAGGTGTGATTCCAACTGATGCTGAGAGACATCTGATAAAGCGTGACACCTTTTTACTCGAGCTGAAGTGGTTTTGATTTCAGAGACCTGCATGCAGAGCAGCACATACATTCTCACGACTAAGAACTGAATCGTGGGACAGTTGCATCACAAGAGTTGTTTTAAAGCAGGGCCAAGTCAACATTTAGAGATGAAGATTGTTTAATTTGTTAAATTTGGGTTATGATGTCTGTGCCAACTCAAACTCCCACAAATTGCATGGGTGTATTTTATGTCAGTAAAAAACATTAACATTAACATTGCTATAATTTACCTCCCATCTATTAGAAATAACCTTCTCATGACAGGGATATTAATCAAGGGATGTAAAGCTTAACCCAAGTAAGACTTGTTCATCCAAGGTCCAGTGTACCCTAAGTACTGTAGGTACCGGGAAATTAATTCTTCCCGACCTGACGGAGCACGTCCTGTACAGTCGTTAGACTGTTGCACATGATCTGCACAGAGACACAGAGACAGACGTACCTGCGCGGATCAGGTAAAGCAAGAATCAACAGCAGTGAACACATGAGCTGGTGTCATTCGTCACCTGCTGTTGTTAAAATGGAATCGC
>NW_023339651.1:3540003-3542390 GCF_004916995.1 Morone saxatilis | reverse complement strand
GTAAGATTGGAATTTCCCCATTGTTGGACTATTAAAGGAATATCTTATCTTATCTTATCTTATCTTACAAAGGTACTAATAGAATGCATACACACACAATCATGACACTTGGAGGCTGAACATGTGGTCTCAGCAGTGAGCATGGAGAGACCAGCTAACGCACTCACTGTAATAAACTGTTTTTATTGTGACTTCTGTAATGTAACAAAACAACAATGGCCATTAAAAACAACCGCATATTAATTATCCTATGTGGCTATTAGGTGGACAAGGACATGTGCCCATTCTCCAAAACACTCTGTATGGCAGTTAATAAAGATAACCCTGGGGTTTTGAGTAATGAGCAAGGTAATTATATAGCCACATACAATGTGATTAGCTGTAGTGTATAGAGGTCGCTGAAGGGACACACACACACACACACGTGATCCTTTCACCAGCGCTGCGGGACCGTTAGTGAGGGGAAGCAGCGTGGCTCCAATCCTCTTTCCCGGTCCCCTAAGGTCCCATGTTATTTTAATGTTTCCCATCTGACATCGGCCACGCATGTCTGGCTCTGTTAGTCAACGGCGCAGAGAAGCCAGCGTAGCCAGTCTGTCTCCTGTGTTACCTCGCGTGATCGTGTGCGGTGTGTGTTTGAGCATGACAGATGAGGAGATGCAGTGTGCTATGTAGGTTATCTATTTAGACTGCCTGTGTAGTCGCAGAGAAGCCTTGAGGCCCCGTGAGTCTGAGTCACCACATTTAGGTTTGAGTCTTCTTCTTCCTCTCTTCCTGGTTTTTTGGTGCAAAATAAATAATCATATCCATCGTGTTATCATTTATACATGTAGCAACAGTGATGCTCGTGTGCATCAACCTTCAGGATTGTAAACAACTTTGAAACTTGTACATTTTGTACTTGTGATATTTTTCTACAGTCATATAAATATGTTTATCAGGTGTGGTTGCCAGAGGGTTTTATGCACATTATGGCAACCGCAGAGAATGTTTAAATCCTTGGATTAATACTGGTAATGGGTTATGGTTCATTGCTTAGTCAATAGAGGTACCAAGAGGGTGCTGCCATCATTATATCAGCTTCACAAATAATGCATAGGTGTTCAAAAGCTCAATAAATAACATCCCCATAGGGGTTCTGCATTCAAAGCGCTGGCTGAAACTTCAATGAGATCAAAGGCCACACATTTGCTTTATGGCCCAATTACACAGCAAAGATAAAAACTCTCCAATAAAAACTTTCCAAAGAAAAATATTTCTATGACAAGCAGCAAAACTATTGCAGATTGTGTTGATTTATGATTGGAGTGGTTTTCATGTCATATGCTATATCACTGAGCTTTTGTTGAAAAGGATTCTGCACCGGCTGCCAATGCAGGTACTGGATTTAAAAAGGGAAATAAGCTAAATATGTCATGTTGCTCCTGGCAGTTCATTAATAATTATTCAACACACTCTTTTCCTATCATTTATTCACTCTAGTGCTGCATATCCGTTGAGACTTTAATATTTTACTCTTTCACAAGAAGTCCTGGGATGCAAAATAGGACTTGTGCAAACATAAAAGAGAATGTTTTAAAAAAAAGTTCAGTTAGACAAAGGGCCGCCTCATTTACTTGCTCAAACTAACTTTAGTTATACATATTTGCTTTAGGCAATCTAAAGGCTAACTCCACCTAAAAATTTCCTTTGCTCAGTCCTTACTGATGTTTTTTTTAAAGCCCCTGCTAATCTTCTCTTTCATCATGTTCTTATTTGTTTTTGCGCATTGTGCTCCAGCATAGCAAGTTCTTTAATATCACTGATTTTTGTACTGTACAAAAATCAACATTTACAGGCTTGAATTTGCCCATGCTAGATAAATCACAACTTTGGGCTCTAAATTTGATCTTGCAAAAGTTTTTGATTGATATTACTTTCTATATTTTCATATCCTTAGCTGCTCTCACCCCTAACCCGCAGGAAAAGGTCATCTGAACTTGACCTGGGAATAAGAACGGGCTGTGAAGTAGGGATGTCACAATACCAGAAATTTAGTAGTCGATGACCATACCAGTGAAATTTCACGATTCTTGATACCAATTCAATACCACGGTAAAAAACACAAAAACAAAACAATAAATCCCATGTACTTCAACATATACTGCTTTTATTAAAACATATGAACATACAACAACAGTGACCCCTTTTCTAATAGATGTTTTCTTATTTACTTATTTCAATACTTAACTCACAAACTACTTTAATCTGCTCACCTTGCATTTCCCTTCAGTTCTCTACCACACACACATACACCCACTCTGGTTTGTGTCTCTGTCTCTCTCTCTCTCTCTCTCTCTCTCTCTCTCTCTCTCTCCCCCAACTGGTCAAGGCAGATGACCACCCAC
>NW_023339651.1:3531569-3539903 GCF_004916995.1 Morone saxatilis | reverse complement strand
AGTCCCACAATGGGGAAATTCCAATTCTTACAGCAGCAAAGTGGATAGAAAAAAAAAAACAGTATAAAGACAGTATAAGAACAGTATGAAAAAAATAATATAATATAATATAATATAATATAATATAATATAATATAATATAAACTGTAAAAGAGAGAAAAAACAGTAAAAGAGAGAAAAAACAGTAAAAGAGAGAAAAAACAGTAAAGGTCATATTGTGAATTCTTCTGAGCATATGTATGTACAAAATGTGAACTAACACACCACAAAATGTTCTAAAATGTAAATATTTGCTTCTTTTCTTGTTTTCTGTACAGTGTGATAGTAACCTCAGTACCTTTGGGTATTAGGACTGATTGGACAAACACATTTCTATATGTCAACCTTGGCTTTGGGAAATCATGATAAGCATTTCTGACGACTTTCAGACAATATAAAACCAAACAAGCAACCGATTGAACAAGAAAATAATCACCAGTTTAAACAATAATATATATAGTAGCATCCTATATATTTCAATTGTTGTTGACAATGCACAGGGGTATTTTAAGGTTGCGTTTCGTCCTTGAAAGGCCCCTGACCTGAAGGCTGACAATGTGACTCCCACCTGTCATGTATCTATGTAGAGCTGTGACAGTGCTGAAGGAGCGTCCCATAAAACTTAATGCTCACATACACATTCCTCACATGCTGTAGATAAACACCCTCATATAGCCCCACATATACAGTGCCACAACTTAAACACATGTTAGGTGTGTCCACACAAAAAGTCCAAACTGTAATCAGTTGTCTCAGTCAGACTGTTGTTTATCTTACTTATCATAAACCTAAACATAGCTGGATTGTGAATGTGACCTTTGTTCCTGTGCCCTGGTTGCAAACGGGGTTTAAATAATAGCAAATAACCACACAAACAACTGTCATCACATTTTGATAAAAAAGGTTGCTAAATCCTGAGAATACGTGACATCACCTTTGTCCCGCCCACTTCAAACTAGTGAAACAAGCACGGGCAAAACCTAAAAACCCCCACAGAAATCCATCAAGAAATAACAAACTGTTGGCAGAAAATACTGTGGTCATAGTAAGAAGCTGATTGAGAAAATTTGTTTTCAGGACCTTTAAACCCCTGATGAAGGCCTGCATGGGGCAGAATTTGTCTACTTTATATGTCGTATAAACAAACCATGTATCTTATGAGGTATTTGTCTTATAACATGACATTGCTCCTGCTCCTAAAGGCACAAGTTTGATGTATTATAATATTTGTAATGTTCTTTTCTCCTAAGGATTTTCCCTTAGAGGCAGTTGGGTCACTCGGGATCAGCGAGGCATCGACCCATATACAGCAAGTGAAGTTAATGGAGGATGTGGACTCTGGCTAACCCCATCGGGACTATAACAAACCAGACCTATCAACTAATGTGAGCCTGCTAAAAGACTAACACTACTCTCTTTGGACTACCACTGATATACTGGAAATCGGAGCACTGCTTGTCCAAAACTGGTCAAGCATCACTGACTTTTCCACTGTGCGCTCCCATGCAGCGTTTCACTCACATACCTGGAAGTTTGGACATCTGTATTAATGCAGTTAAGCATCACTGATGGCGAGCAGAGACACCCGGTTCTGTTGATGTGTACCAGCTCCAGTTAATTGAACGCCCTGCTGGGCCTGGAGCTGTATGTGTCGAGTTTACTGCTGCTATTGATCCAAGGTCTGCCTCTCTATTAGACCCTGCCTGCTATACCATCTCTTACGAGCATCGACACATACTTACACACACAAGCATAAAAGCACAGATTCCATTACAACACATGCTGCACAGAAAATAAAGAAAATTAGGCGCAAACACAAACAGGATGAGATAGGGAAAAAAGTGGGAAAACGACAAAAAAGTATCCACATTGGATGTAGCCTTTTGAGCCATTAAACCAGAGCCATTAAATCAATTCCCTCTAATCTGGACAGGGCCGTCCCAGAGCAGGAAATGCCAGCCAGTAAGCTTCTCGAGGGAAAAGCAGCTATTGTGCCTGCACACAGAGCATAAATGGAAGATCTGATTTAATAAAATGCCTTTTTTCTCTGCTGGGGGAAGGTGCCTGATCTCCTCTTTCAGCCTTTTGTTCACTAATTCTATCCATAGCGCCTTTTCTTTACCCACACTTCTCAGTACAAGACTCTACAGCAAGTCACACACCTCATTACAGAGAATAAGACTTAATACAATAACCCAATTAATACAATACCGGCAAGTGTGACAGGTAGGGGAATCGGCTGCGTGAATTTTGCAACATATATTATGTTAATGCATGTAGAGTTTGTGTTTTGTTGTATTTATTCACCTCTATTTATTCAGGGGGGAGTTTCACTGAGAGAAATGCTCTCTTTTTCATCAGGCAAACAGAGCAGCTCCACTGCAGCTGTTGAGGTAAGGGCCTTGCTCAAGGGCACCTCAGTGATGTTAATGTGGGAGGGGCAAGTGCTGCTATCTTTCCCTACCCAGATGCATCTCACCAGTCTGGGGACTTGAACCGACAACCGGTTTTAATGTGAACAAAAGCTGATGCTACGCTGAATAGTAACAAAAATGTTCTACTAGCTCAGAAAAGTTCATAACGCACAACCTTTTGTAAAAATGTTATACTGTTATTAAAAATTCAACAAAGGCAGGAAGAGCAGATGTAGAGCTTCAATTTAAAACGGGCTTACTTGCCACAAGAGAGCAACGTTATATTTGATGAAACAGCAGTCTAAGATGCCAGAGAGTAGAGAAACAACAGGAGAGTTTCACTCTTGTTCACCGCTTTGTTTAGAGTGACTGGCAGCAAATCAGAAGCCTGTTTGATACTGAGCCATTGTTTTGATCTGATTTGAGTGCCTGACAGAGCGTACAACAGTAAAAAAGACACTATATAATTAAGGTATTAGAACATTTTGTCAGAATGTGGAAGGCGATTGTTATTAATTAATCCAGTCTGGATTTAGTAACACAAACTTTCTCCAAAAGCTGGTGTTAATGTCAGTTTGGTGTCTGTTCCCAGAGGCAGTCGGGAAAACTCGTTTGAATGGCCTGTATATGACGTACCCTCCAGGCAACGTCCAGGCCGCCTCGTACATTCTGTTGTTTCGTGATGCTTTTGTTGAACTGTTACTTCACCATGCAACTGCAGCAGTGCGCATCCCCTGCAGTAATAGTGTGACGTTATTTGTGCAGGATGATAATGGCTTATGTCATTCAATCTTTTCTGAGGATAACTGGGTATGTTGGGTGGCTTGTAATGCCTTTTGTGTGTTTGCATGTGTGTGTGTGTCTGTAGGACTGCTAGCTGACAATGGAAGAGTGTGGGGAGAACATTAGCAGAGGGACATTTTTTCAGTGTGTGCCAAAGCTCTGCTGTGAAAGGTGAGACTAAATCTCTCACCACCCGCCCATACAGATATGGTTCGGCCTTCTTTCTATCTATCTGCGCGTGCTTCCATGTGTATTTTTGTGTGCAAGCATGTCTACAGCCCAAACCCTCTAACATTATCTCACACCACTTCCATTATTACAAAAGTGTGTAAAAGTATCTGTCTCATATTATGTCACGTATCTGGAAATGAAAGTTAAGTCTTGGGTTAACTGCAGAGGTTGCACTCTGGCAATAAACACCTCCCTCTCTTCTCTTCCCCGTTCGTTATCCTTTCAGTTCCCTTGTTGCCGCGACAACACGTGTTCCAAACCACAACTTCCTGGTGGAGTCGGGAGCCGATTGGCTAAAAGTGGTACATACCCCCGACACACCCACTCTGAAATGCTTACTGAGGTTCCTGGCACTAGTTCCTGGCCTTTCTGCCTGGGCAATTTGGGGTTTGTATCTCTGTTACATTATGCATCTGTACACCCCACCCACACACACACAAACATCCTCCCATAGACAAGCAAGAAAAATATGCACATACACACACACACAAGTGCAAGAGTCAGCGCATTAGCAAACGTCAGACCTGGGCTGTGCTGCAAAGGACAGCTGCCAAGAGTGACTAGCTGTGTCAAAACACATTGCTCACACCTACTCTACTGTGTTTTTATTCCGCTGCTATTTCATTGATGGGCTTGCAGTAAAATACTTCATGGGGCGAGGTGCTAAATGCAGAAAAGCTTCAGAGATGGGACAGCCACTGTGATTCAGGAAGGGACTGTGGATGTACAATAAATCTAGAAAAAAAGAGGGTCAAAGAAGTTTTTCTTGTCCTGAACTTGCAGTATTTTTATACTTTCTGTGGTTCTTCCAAGAGCCTGCCCTTTAAACCACACACTTAGGCCATAGTGGGAACTTTAACACAGACCACCTATAAAAGCCTTCCATCTACACACCGCTTAGCTACTGACTGTAGATATAAGATTGAAGGACTGTGTGGATCCAGAAAGAGGGGCAGATAGTAAAAGAAATATTTCCTAATGACCTGCTAAAATTAGAAACCTAACAGTGCGGTTTGGAGACGCGATCCAGTTCGTTCTGCTTAGCTGTCTTTTACCGGCTGAAATTAAATGAAGGAAATGTAAAACTGCAGTTTTATATGATGAGTAAACACAAGACTGCAGCAGCACAAGGCTCACATAAGGGGAATTCCAGCTCTGCTTTTCTGGCTGTCTACCCTTACACACCAAACAACATAAACCTTGGAGTCGAGCCCAAGAAAAATAAATGAACTGTATATAAAATAAATGAACCTGCCTAAAGAAAATCTGCCATAAAAGATGATAAAAAGGTATCAAACGTATGTTTTGGCTCCGAGAGCCCTCTGGCTTCCTATGGTAAGGAACACAATAGCCAGAGAAAATGCTAATGGCTCTGCTTGTTTGTTTTAGAGTTACTTGATATAGGTTAAAGTTTAAGGCTCTAATGCACAAAGCAGATCTCCAGGCCCCGCTGCCAGGTAATGACCCTAATCTTTCCGAGCAGGAACTGCTCCAGAGGTGGTAATGCGTTTTCCCTCGAGCCAGGGAGAGCATATGGGTGGTAGTACAGCAAAAAGGAGCAGCGTGGGTAACACAGTGGCAGAGCCATCATCGATTATGGTAATTAACAGAGAGGAAATGTGCCTCATTCTTTGTGCCGCAGCACAGAGGAGAAATGAAGTTGAGAGAACTGGGAAAAAAGAGCAGGGAGATGTGACGTGAAAAAAAGAAATGAAAAAAGGATAGAAGAAGGTGAGAAGGAGAGACGGTAGTTAAAATGAAAAGGAGAGGTGGGCAGGCAAGACATGTGAGTTGAGATGTCGAACAATAGCTTTTGGATATGACGAGTTTTCCTCAAAAGATCTTCCTCATCCTCATCTTTTTGCACATCTTTGTTTCACAGTTTGCACACAAACCTTTGACCAAACCTACTCTGCTCACAGCTACAACACTAAAATAAAGGTGTTTAGTAGGTGTCAAGATAAGATTAGATAAGATAAGTCAACATCTACAATGTTCACCATCTCATCTTGGAGAACGTGAGCGTTTCATGGCAAGCCATCCAGCAGTTGTTGAGATATAGCAGTGTGATGGGCCGACCAACCAACAGACCACTGCCATCCCTAAAGCCATGGTGCTAGCATGCTAACAAAAGTATATCACATAGCTGGCAACTGCTGAATCACCAGTAGCAGTGTAACAGGATCAAGGTCAAAGCCTAAATACTGTAGGACTTAGCGAAGCATGTTTAAGTAACAGCATTTAAACTAAGCGGCTATAAATGCACTATTTCTGCCCATTCAAATTCTTACATTTCACATTTCAGCCATGTCATGCACAGCAATCTTTCAGAGTGTTGTGTGGAAGACTGATATCAATTTAATAAGTCTCAAGGCCACTTATCCATTACTTTTTTGGTTTTAGACCTTTTATTTCAATAACTCACACGCTGCCAAGGCTGCTCTGAGGACAGGAGTGCAGAAAAAAAGAGAAAAGGCGAAAGAGGGAGGGTGAGGAAAAGAAAAGAGGGAGAGAGGGGGAACTAAAGCCCAGAAGCTCCCTGCAGAAAATCAGTCTCATAGGTAGAATGTGTATGTGTCTCTGTGAGTGTGCGTGTGCGCATAATGGTGGTAATTAGCTGATCAAACAGGCAGACAGTGGACCAGACTCATGCTGTGGGTGGGCTCTAATAAACCAGATCATTAGGTATGAGTATGAGTGAATGTGGTTTATACAGTATGTGGATTGTATGAAGTGTCTGAGTATGTGCAGAGTTGGTCTGTGAAACCTGCCATTGTGGATACTACACTAATCAGTCTCTGACTACGATCGCAGGCCTCCACTCCACCAGAGAGCCCCAGAAAGAGAGGATAAAAAAGAGCACAGTTGTCGAGGAGTACATGGTCTCAATGCCAGTGGTTTGGGTCCAGACAGGAGCCCTTGTTTTATTCCATCCCTATCTCTATCACCATAAAGGTCGATAAGAATACTAAAAGGTACAGCCTTAAGGTCAAAAAATATAAGGGTGGGAGGATCTATAGGCAGAAATGGAATATAATATTCATGTGTATGTTTTCATGAATGTATAATCTCCTGAAAGTAAGAATTGTTTTCGTTATCTTAGAATGAGTCTTAGAAGATCGAATTCTCTCCCACACCATGTTGAGCCGCCAGGACCGACCAGACTCTGGCTCTAGATAGGGTCTCTCACGCTTGGAACGGGAGGGTGAGGCGAAGGGGTTGTAATCTAAAACAGATGGGATTTAAGATAAACTTCTGCAGGTCTGAACAATGTTTGTGATGACTGATCCAGTAATCATAATCATCCGAAAACTCCACACTCACTGGCCTACATTTGTAATAGAAACGTAACTAATGACACTGTTAACTTAGCCATATAAAGCACTGTTTATTTTCATAAATAAGTTCAGAATCAATAACCACTGAGTCTCCAACTATTGCAGTGTCAGAACTTTATAGTTCTAGTTATATCCAATTTATAGGCGTGGAATCCAGGCTAACACTTGAATATACTCGTCACGTGGGGACTGACCAGACGCAAGCCTGCAAACCAATTTAGGCCCCAACTGCTAGTTAAAGAAACCAGGCTCTAACTTATATAACGTTCAACCTCCCACTGTATCCCACTGAGCGGGATAAAAGTCCTCTCAACATGTTTCATCGGTCCCAAAGCTGCCACGTCCCACATCCTCCTAATGACATTTACGAGCTGATGGGACAATGGCCAGGCTGCCGTTTGTGTTCCTGCGTGGTTGTTTGATTGGCAAAGACCCACCCTGTACGTGCTCTGATGTCATCAGTGGCGGCCAGGGCCCGATGAAATACTGTATACACAGGGGGAAAGTACATGTTGACATGTGTGAAAAATCTTCGCTCCCAGGCCTAATAGAAGGAGAAAGACCTGCAACATGATTTGGCAGCGCAACAAGGATTTCTTTATGCCCTTATGCTAAATATAAGCTTTTAAACACACAATGTTTGTTCCTGACTATGCAGATGCCATTTTGGGATAAAATACTGTGTGTGAATATTTACATTCTGTCATAGTTGTCCTAGGGGATTGTAAATTCGTAGAAGAAACACACACGCACATGCTAAAAACACTTAGCAGGCTGCAAAAATACACACACAACGCCAACAGTCACTTTTTTGGATCCCCTCCAAGTGTGGTGCTCCTAATAAGCAGGCGCTCCTGCTAAACAGCACCAGTGTGTTTCTGTCAGTCAACTGAGATGATGGTGGGCATGTGAGGAGGAGCGGCACGAGCCGAAAGATAAGCAGGGAAAGGATGTTAAAGGATGTGGACGAGTCATTCCACTCGACACTGCCACAGCAGGGGAGAGGGAGAGAGGAGGGAGAGGGAGGCTTATTTGTTCCAGTTCATTATCTGATGTGATTGCACTCGCACAGTGTAATTTCTGATGATGGCCTGAGCCTCTGACCTCAAAGGGATTTTGTATGAAAAAGCAAAACAAATCAAACAATAATTACTGCAACATAAATGATCACAGAGGATACTAGCAGACAGGGACAGGTCTCGATATTCTATATTTTTCTTACTTTCAACAAATCCAACAATTAATTGATTCTACTAACAATAATAGGTGTATCTAATATTATATTATATATTTTTATATTTTTATATATTTTATTCCTCTGTACCATAAAGCTCCATTGTTGTCCAAAAATGAATTATTTAAATTAAAACACATAAATGAGCCACACTGTTGCACTGGGAGACATGTTCCTTCATTAACATGAACACACACACTGGAGTTTATTTTGAGTCAATCCCACATACACCGTCCGCTGCTGTAAATACCCACTGGAGCACAACATGCGTATTAATCTGTGGCTGAAAATAGTC
>NW_023339651.1:3516516-3531540 GCF_004916995.1 Morone saxatilis | reverse complement strand
TGAAAATAGTCCCCAACAAAAACAGTATTTACATTTAGAAACTACATGGCCCACATACATTTTATTAGAAGATAAGTTCAACTAAATATATAAGTTAAACTGTATAAACTTTGACCCATTATTAGAACATCTCCTCCACAGGAACCACAGACAGGGTACAGAAATTGGAAAGTATTGAGAGATAAATGTACAGCACGTAATAGCACTGCAGCAAGCAGCCAGCAAGCTCATAAAACATTGGACTTTGAGCCTGGCTGCATTTACCGTATATATGTTGATATGGTGCCAGGGAGAGCAGCGATGTGGCTGAGGCACCACTGTTAGTGGCTAACATAACAGCTCATTAATGCTTACCGGGTCTTGAAATAGAAAGCAAAAAGACCCAAAAAAAGCATGTGAAAGTCGGGGCGGGGTGGGGCTGGGGATGCTGACATCCACAAATACAAATCAAACTGCCACAGGAAAATAAATGAGTCTGGTCTTCAACTACCACAAAACTTACTTGTGTATGACAGCTGCAAATAACCACACGCACTCAAAAACATCAGCAGCAGCAGGGAAGTGTGGTGGTCAGCTGCGGGGTCGGCACTGTGTACTTTCTGGGCTAATGTATTCGATCTCTCGTTAAGCTAAAGCCTGTCAGAGTAAGGAAAAAAATGTTGCTCACTTCAGTGAGTGAGCATGTAGGTTGGCCACACAGAACACACTCTTTCCTTTGCCGGACCCACTCTGTTTGCCAGGAAACCATTCCCTCTGAGCTGCTAGCAAATAGCCCCTGAGCAGTGGGGGAGCCAGTGATCAATGAGCTGTGGACAGGCTGGCAGCACACAGCTAGTTAGTTTAGTTGATAATGGTCTGACAGAGAGCAGCAAAAACTCATGAAGCCGAGATCCCATCTGTATCTCTCTGTGGTAGCTACAAGCTGGAGGAGTGATGGTTTACACACACGACAGTACACACTGCTACTGTTGGAAACAACCCCCCCCCCCCCCCCCCCCGTCTGTGTTTAGGTGGGTTTCTCAAGGGTGTGTGCCCACCACCCGTGTGAGTGTAAGTTTGATTGTTAATTTTGGCAAGGCATAACATTTTTATTGTTATTGTATTGTATTTTTATTTTTATTAGCCATTTAGAAGTGTTTTTATGAGTGTTAAGTCACACTAAAGTTAGGAAAAAACTATTAGTCTATTATTCAAGTGAGCAAAATGTGATACTCGATTAACTGTTTCTATCATTTATCAAGCAAAAATCTTCAGACAGATTAATCAGTAATGAAATAAACATTAGCTGAAACTGTAATATATTTAAGGAGCATTTGAGATCACTGTCTTCCTTATTGTAGAAGAATCCAATATTACTGATTTAACCAGCTCCTTCAAACGTAAAAGGCCTCTGTGTTTAGCGTAGAGTCAGTCTAATGTCAGTGTTAGCTGGTTAAATCGGTATTACAGTAAGTAAAAAAAATATTATTTATTAAGTTATAGTTATATATGTCTGTGGGGGGTATGTGTTATACAGTGGCCATTTACTGCACAGGCTTTCACAGGCATGTGTGTGTTCTGCACAGCCATGTGAAAAAGAGGACAGAGAGGAGAGTGGCAATAACACATTTACTGTGCCTCAACACTTCTGTGGTGAGTGTGAAAAAGAACGTAAATGTCTTCCGCTGCTGTGACATTATCCAAAAGACTAATTATGATTAATGGTCACCTCTTAAAAACATAGGAAACACCTGTAGAAGAAACTGTAGAAACAATGGCAACACATAGTGAGGAGAGTCATGTCTTTTTTAGTTAATAAACAGAGTCCATGTCAGGGGTGAGCTGGTTGAGCTAATTTGGAAGAATGCTAGGCTGTTCGCAGGATGCCTCAGGCATATAGATTAGATTTTACCTTGAATGGAGCCTACCTGTCATACTTTTTCCAAAAACAAGTTCCAGTAAACCTGGCTCTGCGCTCATTAAAGTCTGTGTGTGTGTGTGACTGTGTGCTGAGTGGCAAATCAGTCATCATCAATTTTCTTGGATTTAAAAGACAGAACAGGTGCACAGTGTGACCCTTTTCAGACAGAAAGTAAGTTTCCAAAATTCCTATCCAGGTGGGGGTGTAAGAATATTCTGTTTTGTGATATTGTATTGATTCTCAAAAACATATATAGAAATAGAGATAGATAGACAGCCAGATAACAGTTTTGAAAATGTGAAGTGAGGGCTATGATGTTGGATGCTACAGGGACAAATACATACAAATGCAGATTCCCAATGGTCTGGTTGCAAAAGTAAACTTGTGTTATTCAGATTGTATACATATGGTGGTGTGTTCTCTATACTATGACACTTTTCCTAAAATTTAATACATATATCGCGTCACTGGATTCTTGCCTGCTGTGTTTTAACAAGTGTTTACACCTGAGGAGATAAAATTAAATTAAAAAGCACAATAGTGAAGAAGAGCAATCTCCCACAAGCAGAGTTTAGTTTAGTTCTTTTTTTTTAATGTGTTGTTTTAGTGCTGTGCACAGCCCCTGGGCTGTATATACAGAAACTTACACAACCAAAACAGTAAAGGGCATTTGTCTACAGATGAAGGATTTTCTTAATAGCTCAAAAAAAATAACTAAAATCGCAGGGATTTCTAAACATTACAATAACAGAGAATTAATACACAAAAAAGCTAAACATTTCCATCACTGTCCATCAAATCAAAACCACTAAAACACAATGGGACTATAAAAAATAGACTCCTGTTTTAGGCTACACCAACTGGCTTAGAGTCACAAGAAGTTGACAGATATAATATACAATAATAAATCAATACACTAATAATACACTGAAAAACAGAAACAGCCTGAGTCTGGACAGTGAGTGACAACTAATGTTACCAAAAGAACCAAATCAATAAGCACTAACGTAAAATTCACTGGATTGTGATGAGGACCAGGACAAATGGAAGACGGATTAGTCTTACTTGGGGTACTGTGCTGCAAAATTAATTCAATGGTTGTGATTCAGTGCATCTACAGTTCTGCCATATAATATATAATATATTATAATTAATAACTTTACTTTGTTCTTGTGTATGTCAAAAGAGTGGACGGATGAAATGTGATACATTATACAGACAGATTATACATCACTACAGTTTTTCCAGTTTTACTGCTGCTGCTGACATGACTGACTCTCTGGCTCTGACTTTACCCTGTGTGTTGTGTGTGTGTGTGTGTGTGTGTGTGGTGTGTGTGTGTGGTTGTGTGTGTGTGTGTGTGTGTGTGTGCAGTAACACATACTATATATACACATGGCTGGATACAGCATGTACCCACAAAAAAATTAGCATGCTACACAGTTTGTACATGTGTGTATGAGGTGTGTGTATGCATGTGTGTGAGTGTGCACTGCAGCAGCTATGTCAGCAGTGGTCCTGTAGCACCAGGTGAGATTTATGAGGTGTTAACAATGCTTGCCTCCAGTCCACTGATGGCAGACTGATCCCACCTCCTCGCCTGCCTGCGCCCCGGCCTAACACCCCGCCTGGCTCCTACTTAAAGACACACACAAGCACTAACAGACACACATTCACATGGACACACGGCTGCATATATGCAAACAGTACCCCCCCTCCCCCTGCACACACACATACATGCACATCAACCCCTGAACCCAAAAGTGTGAGTCTAAAGTCTGCACCACCCCCATCCGCGCTCTGAAAGACTCACTTCCTGGAGCTAAACACACCTTCTAAAATATCCTCCTTAACGATTTTCTTTCCACATTGACGAAATATCTCCTCCTTCTGTGGAGAAATGCCATATATTCCATGGCCTTCGTCTAACCAAAGAGCGTGGACATACTGTCCTATGGGGCCACTCTGATAGAAAAGCTGTGCTTGAAAGTGGCTCGAAAGGTCCTTAAATTGACATGAAGGCTGCTGTCTGGGGTGTCTTGGGAAAGAAATTTAGCCTTTGGCCTGGGGGGTTATTGAGGGCACTTGGCTCTACGAGGGTAAATGTATTTATTGCAACCCCAAATATTTATCGCCATTTTACAGCTGCAACGGTACTGTGGACCCTATGACGTAAGTGTGTGTTGACAGTGACGCAGCGTGCGCATCCCGGCTGACAGCCACACAGACAGGGCTGGTGAAGAGCCAGACAGGGCCGAGCTGGCCGGTAAAAACTTTATGGATTTTCTTATGGCCCACTAATGCTGCGGCCCACTGGGATTTGTCTCGGTATGCACCGGCTTGCAGAGAGCAAAGGAGAGTTGTCTGAACCAGACAACAGCTTTTTTGGCCTGCCATCAAGTTTGTCACTGAATTAATGTTAATGCAACATTTGTCATTTTAACTGATGAAAGCGGCAGTCGGTGCTGTAATAACGAGAAGCTGCAGAGCTTCTTAAGGAGCACTACCTGAATATTGTGTACACTGCTGGCTGCAAATATGGGAAAGTACGGGACTATAGTACAGTATTTATTTTAGCCAATATCGATACAAAATATTTGACTGTGCAACAACAATCTTTAGGCTGCTCAAAGCAACCTTAACTCTAGTCAAGTCTAGTCAAACTAGGTCATTAACCTTTCTTACTTGGGGTCAGGGGTCAACACCCTGGATGTCAATTATTTACAACAGTATCATATCCAATTATGACACAGTCAAATGCTTATAATAGTAAAAGTGACTTCTTTACAACCTCTTCTCCCACTGCAATACAGACGGACACAACCAAACCTAATGTGCACATGCTGCACATGAGGGGGCTGCCACACGAAAATGCTCATTTTATTTGAAAAGGAATAAAACTATCAATATGTAGATGGACAGTGAGATACACGGATCAATTCCAGCGTGAGACTCAAACCTTCAAAGCTGTGCTATTATCCTGGAACAGCAGCGATCACTTTTGTATCACCTGTGTCCGGTTCCCTCAAGTAGCACTTCAACCTGTGACTGACACCAGTCCCCTTTGGTCCAGTATGAGCTCTCTACCGTTAAAGCCTTTCTCACCAAACATCTGTCCAAACAACTCTGGGGGTTATTCTGTCTCACTCTGCCTGAGCTGCTATGCATTATCTCTCACTGCTGTTTCCCTAATGCTGCAGGGACTTAGTGCAGGATTAAACCGCAATTATGCACTTCCCCATTCTCTCCAGCTGTGCAGAGAGGAGAGGAGAGGAGAAGAGAGGAGAGGAAAGGAGGAGAGGAGATGAGAGGGAAGGAGGAGAGGAGAGGAGGAAAGGAGAGGAGAGGACAGTCTGCTGACTGCTGAAGATGCTTTTGCAGAGTCATAGAAACAGAATTTTAATAAAAGTCTTGGTTATTTCAAATTCCTGCCTTGAAGAGTTCCTCAGAGAAAAAACATTTACTTATAGCCAGTTTGGTCATTAATAACCATTAAAACCTTGCAAGATATTATGACAAGTGTGACGCAATGACGTCAAATATTCATGATGTGAACTAGATGAATGAGGAAATACTACAAGACCAAAAACATGAATACTGAAATGAATCAGTTTTACTTCAGCTGCTTACCAGTAGATTAAAAATGTATATATGTTTATATACATTCCCTCTGGCATTCCAATTACTTCAAACACAGTTTCTAAATGAAGAAAACGTATTACTTACTTAAATGCTCTGCCTGCACTTTCTGATTCCCAGGTCATCATGTAAAGAGTTTAAGACATATCACCCCTCAAGTTGACAGGGCGAACACAGACGCCACCTGTCTGATGTTCACTCTCTTTTAGTTCTCTTTTTGGCATCCACTATCTCCTGAGGAAACGACTCTTTAGCTGCTGAATGCTCCACTATGTTCACCAGCTAGTCACTGACTGTATCTGTGTGCTGTTTGGTGCTGAGCAGGTAGTGTATTGGTTTCTATTGATTTTCTGCTGAAAATCGCTGCCTGCTCCGGCTGGAAATGACACCAAGAGAGCGGTTAGAGTGGACAGCTAAACATTGAGTTGAAAATCACTATAAAGCTCTCTAAAGCTGAGTTGAGTAGCAGATTCAGATGAATCATTGCTACGAGCTTCTCCTTTCATGTTGTCACATTTCTTTCACACCCTCATTAGATACACTGTTGTAAAAATATTGACTGTAGCCTCTTTGGTCCAAGTCCAGCCGGGGATGTCATTCCCCCTGATTTCTTGTTATTTCTCTATTGTCAATTCTCTGCAAAAGGCATAAAATGCTTGAAAAAAAACCAAATTAAAATACGTGTATTAAGCCTGACAGGTAAAATACAGGTAAAAAAAATAAATAATTGACAAAGCACTCATTCTATCTGAAGAAGCTTATTATTCCTGTGAGTGCACGGTAATGACTCAAGGTGACCCAGATGAGAGATTTTTATGAATTTGAGATTACTTCATCTAAACTGGGATAGCTGGACTGTAGACAACACTGTTTAAAGGGATTTTACTGTGTAAATCAAACTGAAACTTTAAAGGTTTCAACATCAGATTTTGGAAAGTGAGGGTAACATGACATCCTTGTATCCAGTGGAAATCACACCCCTTGTAATACCTGTGGCAACTCATCAGTGGGTGTCACTGAAGTTTCCTTGTTATAAACTACAGAACTGTGAGTGCGACTGTAGAGAGCGCACAATGTGACAAATCGCTGTGCACAATTAGAGAATGAAGACAGTACAAGAGATACAGATAATGAATCATTGTACAAACAGCACCGACTCCAAAGCAACTGCTTGCTGAGTCTGTGATGTTTAAACACACATGATAAACATACATGTAGAAAACACATGAGGGAGATGGGAAGAACCTACCAGTCATATTGTATGTGTTTGTGTGCGGTTAATGATTTCCCTAGGCCTCCTGTGGTCTGTGTTGTCTCCGCCCTGGAAGAAATGAAAAGAGGATTGTTAGGGTGGGTGAGCAGCTGAGAAAGAGGGAGGCGGGTGGAGGGGAGGAGGAAGGGAGGGATATAGCATATAGAAAACAAACAAGACCATACAGTACAAAGGCCGGCATGGACACCCACCATACCCACCGTCCTCCCTGTGATCCCTGCTTTGTCCTCATGCTTACTTTTCTCTGTTTCTGTCTTTTTTCTGTTAGCTCTTTCTGTTCCCTCCTTCCTTAACTGTTCCTATCTGTCTGTCCTCCCTGTTTTCACAGCCTTTCTCCTTCCTCCTCTCCATTTATTTCTTCCCTCGCTTCTCCTGTGAAAATGTAACTGTGACCTCAGAAGCCCTGCCTGTTTACCTCACATGAAAGCCAAACACGTATCTATGGGCCTGCGTCACAGTCATGCTATATTAAGTGCAGAATCATCCTCCTACAGCTAGCATTACTGGTTTTAATATCAGCATTGGAACTAGAGACTGACAGTGACGTCTGTTACATTTAGAGTCTAACTTTGACATCATCTCTGAGAAGAAGTTGGTGCAGCATTCGTGTGCTAAGCTAGCTGCTATATGCTGCGAACTGCCAAATTTCCATATGGTTAAAGAAGTGGTTCAGCATTCCAGGAAATGTTCGTATTTCCATTCTTTCTGACAGTGACATAACAAAATTACAGCAATATCAATAATTGTTCACTACTAGAGGTGCCAACAAAAGGTAAAACAGAAGTATTTTATTTCAAGTCTGAAGTTCAGCTTTATTCAAAATCACGGCGATTCAGTGCAGTGGTCAACTGAGCGGCAGATAGGTCACCATATGTTGTTCTGCTACATTGACTTTGACGTCAGTTCCTATCTGGCAGTTCCTATAAACCACAAAGGGAAAATGTGATTGTAGCTGTACCTGTGTATTCATCCCTGCTACAATTCATTATGCCTTTTGTCTCCATAGAAATTGCACAAAATTCCACAAAAATACCTACACAACAAAGAGGAGCTAGAGAGAATGAAAAAGAAACAAATGACAAGAGGAAAAGAGAGACTGAATGAAGAGAAAATATAAATATAAATATAAATATCCAGAAATTTGAGAAAGATGAAGGTAAGAAAACCACCTAACCTTAAAAGTGCTTTGACACAGGAAGGGAAAGAGGAAGCTGTTAATGTCTTCACGGTCCCATGGGACAGGAAGTGCTAGAGGCAAAGCATGTGTGTGTGTGTCTGACTTCCTATTTGTGGATGTGTTTTTGTTGTGAAATTAGGAAGTGTCGATCAAAGTGTCAATGTCTCCTGCTGTAATATTGGCATCTAATACATGCTGGTTATGTATGTCACAGTTCTATGTACATGTGTGAACACTATTGTTGGACGGAATCATCATATATACTGTGAGATGATATAAATTCATCAATTGTCAATGTTAGGCTATTGCAGGCGCTGTTAAAAAATCAACAAGTTTTGGTTGATGATGATTTTGCATCAATGTGAAGAAATTAACTGACTTTTCACATATATCATTAATTTAATTTTCTTGCTTATCCAAAAACAGACCTTCCTGTCTGGTTATTTTATACACACTGTAAACAAAAAAGTCCTCAACTTAAGGTCCCCTTACTAACTTTTTCTGAGTAAAGCCCATGTGCTGAGGTCTACCATTGGTCATGGTTGAAAGCTTTGGAAAAAGCCATCAAGTGAATCTTGAATTTTCTCATATTTTATTCATTAGTTTTTTTTTACAAAAACAGCTAATTCGTCGGCTTATGTTATCCACAGTTTTTTAATTCACTCACTAGCTTTTGGGAATAAACTCCATCTGCTGAAGAAGTTTCAGAAGTTTTGTTTTTTATCAACTGCGGTCAAGAATGAATGTTCACAATTAAGTCTCTAAATTTATAATCCAGAAAATGCACTACATCACCACATATGTTGATACAGGGATTTAAAATTACATACGCTGTCGGAGAGAATTTGATCCATTATAGCATGCATGGAAAATGTGATGACAAAGACATGGGTGGGTTGCATTGTACATGGAGGGGGTTTCCCCTCTGTCTGAACATAAAGAATCTGTTTTCCTGCAGAAATGATGCGGAGAGGAAAGGATGGTGAGATGGATGGGTAGACGGATGGTTAGTTTGATGGATGGAAATACAACAGAAGTCCAACATCAGTAATTTCTCTAATAAATGAGGCTAAAGGTTATACACTGAGTTTACACAAAGGATCTCTGTGGCAGTGGACTCACAGTGAGAGGCGGTGAAATGGATTGTGATTGTGCAGTGTATGGCGGTTTGGAATGAAAAGTGCATTGAAGGAATATGGGTCACACATGCCACACAGACACCAGATCAACTCACTGAGGACAACATGGTAAGATGGGAGGTCAACGATTTAGCCCCTGTGCCGACGGTCTGTGACAGGGGCCAACTCAGATCTACCCGATCCACACTGCAGAGCAACAGAAGATGATAGATGGCAAAACAGAAACAAAGAGCTGTGGGGGTAGTGCATTGAATTGAGAGCTTGGGTGTCTTTGGAAGTCAAGTCTCTTCATTTTGCTAACCCCTCCAAGCAATGCTATCGCTGCTGCCAGTGCGGCCTTTTCACCATCCTGCCGACATGAATAGCTCCCTTTGTCGCAGTGAAATTCCACTGGCAAGTCTCTAATTAGCTGGAGGGCTCTTCCCCAGCAGACCTGCATGGGCAAAAAAGACAGGGCAGAGGCAGAGAGGTAGCTCACTGCGAGAAAGCTGGGCAAACAATAAGGAGCCTGAATGGAGAAGCAGTCATATGATGCCCTCCTGCTGGAGCTAAAACTAACTAATGATATAATTTGAGTGTTCTGAAAAGAGGGGAGGAAAAAGACTGTGTGGGAGAATGAATTTCTAGGTCCCCATGCTGTGTTGGTTTTCAAGGCAGGAATTTGACAGGTGGTTAACCAGCATTGGGTTGTCAAAAACCGAATATGAATCCTCCTGTTGGTATTTACATTGAATTGTTGGAGAATGGCTGACCTACAAAAATGTAACAACTATTCCGCCTGTCAACAGCTGACAGGTAGAATTTAAAGGGGAACTCCACCGATTTGACACATAAGAAGAAAAAACTCTTGTGTCTATGAAGGGATACATAGGGATAAAATAACTAAATAAATATTGGGGAGTAAAAATAACCCTGGTGATATCGCTGTGATGTCACCGGTGTCATTATGAGATGGGTTTAAGACCTTTGGCAGAATATCTGACAGAAAACCTGCGTTAATAACTGTGGGCATGAAGTTTGAAAGATGAGTGCATTTAACAGGCAGAAATGTAGGATCCAGTGTTTGTAAAGCTGACTCATGCTAAGAAATAAATGTGAGGATATCTCAGCCTCTGCTGTTTCAATTCACCCACCTTTATGGATGTCGAATACTAAATTGTGTAGGACTGATCTAAGATCATTAGCCTTGTAGAATTATAAATGAATATACAGTTGTCTCGTGTGTGTGTTCTGTACTGTATGTGCGAAACTTTGTTGGCCTTCTGCACATGCTGATGGGGGTCCTGTGTCAAGTTGGATTTCAGTAGCGTTAGTGTGGCATGTGATTACATGCTTATGCTATATTTGCACTGACTGGATAGCTATCTTATATAGTGTATCTAAGCTGATCCTGGTGCAATGTCAAATAATACTGTACAGCATATGAGGCTGGTCTAAACCACAGGTATGGCCATCACTAAACTGTAGCAAGGGTAATACAGCACATATGATCAAAACCTTTCATGATGGATTGCTCTTTTCTTTGCACTGAATAATATATATCTGACACATATATCAAACACAGTCATTTAAAGGTGTTGTCCAAAAGTCACGTCAGACGTCTGAGGAGGCAGCTACATCAGTTGCATCAACAATAAAGTCATGGCAGAGCAAGATGTAAATTGGCAACTTCCTATTTCCTGTTAACAAAGCGACCACAGGTGCTACGAGTAAACAACACAAGGATGGGAGGTTGCACATGCTAATGCACAAAGATTCATTATCAATATTGCATAGCAAAGTGCATCTTAGGTGCCGCAGATGACACCTCTGGAAACAAATACAAAGGTGAAAAGACAGTGAAGATGTTTTTAGACAAGAGAATATTGATCTATGGTTTATTTAAGAAAATATGCAAGATAATGCATTGCTAATCTTTGCTTATGTTGATTTAGTAGCACTTAAAAACATGGAGACCTCGTTCCAATAAAATGCAAAACCAAAAGAGATTGATTATCTGATTATCTGATAGTTCTAAACTAGCCTTAACAGACTGGAAGTTGGGGGTTTTGATAAGATTGATCAAAAGGCTAAGTCCTGTGCTCACAGTGACTGGCTGTTTGACCTATCTGACTGAGCCGGCCCTCCACGTCCCGAAATCACCACCACATCTTTACATTTTCAGAGAGACTGTAAAACCTGCCTTGTAAATACAGTTTATGATGTTTTAACAATCTGACCGCAAGCTCTCATTTAGGGAAGTTATGGGACTGTCATTTAAGTATGTCAGAGATTTATGGAGAATATTAACAGAGAATATTGTTTCCTACTATTTTTCAATCCAACGATGACGACAATCATAAGTGGGTACAAAGCAAAAGGCAGTGCTTTTTCTTGACACTGCAGCAAAGGCTTCGCACTTACAACCCTTAGAAGTTCCAGCTTAGAAGTTCTACATTGCCACAGAAGTGCCTTTGATGCACACTGCAAGAAAGGGTTGTTTTGTAGGATATGTGTTTCTTCTTCTTTCTTCTTACTTCCTCCGAGTGTCTAAAAGATGCCAAAGTGAAAGCACCACCAATATGATCTCACCACATAAAATACCCACAGTGGACTTGAGGATGTCTAAAACAGAAGCAGAAAAAATCCTCCCACTTCAGAGGACATTCAACTGAAAACATCTTGAGGGTAAATTCTGTCAGTGGGCCCCAAGTTCACCACTGCACCCCCTCTCTGGTGGCAAATGTAAGGCTTTGAACTACAGGCTGGAAGGGGTGTGGGGAATTCACTGGCCTGTCAGGGCTATGAGTGATGGCGGATGGGAAAAATCAGTTCCTGCTTCGCTGTTCTGCCTTCGGGGAGATGATCGTCTGACGATGCAGGCAAAAACAAGGCAGTTTTAGACACACCAGCTGCCTCCAGAAAGACTTTGAGGTGAGGCTTCTTAACAACTCAATGTTTTAAAGGGGGATTGCCTTGTGAAGTCAAAGCAGAAGAAGTTAAAAGAGAAGTATGTATTGCAATGGTTTTGATCAACTGGTTATCTAGGTTGGGTGGAGGGAACTTGTGTAACTTCAGCAGAAATTCCAGCCAAGATTCCAGTCCGCATCATGGATATTCTTGTGACTTCTCTGTGGGAAAGGGCTCAAAACCAATCTGTAGTGGCTTGGTATAAAGCAGATGTCCTGTCAATGGCTTTGCTGAGTTCACATGAAAACTGGGACTCCTTAGTGGGATCCTAATCCAGCTCATTAGTACCTGCACACGATCTCCTGCTTCTACTGCATTTAACTTTGACCAACCTCACTTAGTCAAAATAAGTAGTAAATAAGCTCTACCAACCAAAGCTCCTTTTGGTCTTTGGAAGAAGGCAGAACACAGCCAACCCGCATATACCAATGACACGATGAGAAAATATTGTGAAACAATTCATCAGTGCCAGCAGCCTGAGGAATCACAAACTTGTCTGGCAAGAAAGCGCAAGCCAGACAATAAGAGAGAAAAGTTATTATTGTCTACTGTTTCACAAATGCCTTTCTGGCTTTGAGAGAGTGGTGTGCAATCTGTGTCAGGAGGAGTTTGCCTATGTGCATGTGTATGAGGGTATTATGCATGTTGAACTACATTTATTTTGCATTGGGCTGAAAAACATCCAAGCCCACAGCAGTAGTGTGGTTGAATGTTTTCAGTGTAGACAGTGACACAGGACTGAAGCTGCTGACATGCTGCTTTTGCAGCATGTAAAAAGACTCTAACCACAACAATTTCCAGTTCCAGAATCAAATGAGAGAAGAGAAAAATGGGGAAAAAACACAAATACTGTAAGCGCCACAGTGCACCACTAATGAACCCAAGTATACTTTAAATATCAGAGCTGATAGCAATCTTTGAATTATTTGCAGATTAAACTGAGCTTTACTGTTACCTAAAAGAGGAAATTATGTATAAAATATATTATAATACATATAATAAATGAGGAATAATAATTGAATGTATATAAACCTACCAACATCATATTTGTGATGCCAAAGAAACTTAATTTCAAACTGAAATAATAATAATAACTGGACCACTGATAATAGGAGGAATATACACTACTTGAAACTATTGACCTTCTCTTTAAAAAAATAATTTCTATAAAAAATTCCTAGGGGGTAGTAAATAGCAAACTGGCTTTTGTACAAGATTAACAGTTCTGTACAATATATGCACTAATGTCAAACTGGACCTTGTTTTTTCACCAAACTGGGAGACACCTACATCAACTTTATGGAATGAAAGGTAGCTGCTGCCTTCAGTGACAGCCCACTATGTCATGTGTATGTTATCTGCAATGCGAGTCAGTAAAGGCATCATCATGGTAGAACCGCAACATTCTGGGAATTGCATGACAGCAGCACACACACGTAAACACTTCTTTTAGGGAATCTGTACTGCCCATCTGGAATTGATGTAAGTTAGGGCCAAAATGTTTCCGTTATGCTATTTTAGCAGTTTCATGTAGTTCAAAACAAGAAAATGTTTTTTGGTTTGAATGCATTCTTTCACTGTGCCTATAATGATTTAGATGCAGCCTGTAACATCAGGAATCAATTCGCAGGCCATGTGCCATGAGGGTAACAGTGGATAAAACCATTTATTCGCACAAACACGGATGTGCACGCCAAAACCCTCACACACACAAACTACAGTAAATAGCATTCAGGCCAACTGTGTCAATCTCTCCAGGTTGAGGAAGGGAAGGAAGGGGGGTCGGAGGGGGCAACTGAACGTTCATGGTGTCACTCCAAGGGCGGTCGTTTTGTCCTGGTGAAAGACTGGGTTCACTGTACAGGCAGTCATAAAATGCACAGCACTCAGAGAGAAGATGACAAAAGAGAGATGAGGAGGGGGCTAGCAATAAGGAGATAGACAAACACGGAGGCTGAAAGACCGAGGGACACAAGGCCTCGTTGATGAGGGGCTGCACGGTGGACGGTTCAAGGAGACAGAAGGAGGAGGGGGAGTGGGAAGGCCATGGCTAACAGGGAGACGACAATGCAACGGGGCTTGTCAAAATGAAAATTTACTGTTGGGTCAGGCTGCAAATAGCTTTGCTCCATGCCCTCAACACCATATTTGCATGAAATATGTGTTGAGAAAGACAGAAAGGGACACAGAGGGTGAGGAAAGAAATAAGCTCTAGGAATCATTCACTGTCTGTGGCCATGAGATGGAGAGAGATTGTAAATACATAGTTTGAAAAGATGTTACGTTTCATGTTTTTGTTCTGGATACATTAGACATACCTCCAATATTTGCATCTATCACTCAGTGTCCTTTGGACTGGCTTCGTAAGAGTGTGACTACGTTATATGGTTAGTTGATCTGATTGGTTGATTTTGGACAGTGATAGATATTTCATTCAATCACCTGCCAAGTATTTTGTTAAAGAAATGCTTGTAATTTTTAGTTAAACCATTGGAAATTGGATTTATGTAAGTGCCTTTATTACTGCTGATAGCACTGATTTTATATTGGGTTAAAACAAGTTAATGCAATTTATCTTACAGATTTGGGGTTTCTTTAAATACAAGAAGTTTTGCAGGAATTTCAGGGATTTCATGTTATTGGATACCACAGATAATTAGGACATTACTATGAAAGTCCTACATGTGTTGTTGATCCATATGGTGTATGTTTCAACACAGACACTATGAGTAATTCACAACCATTATTAAGCATTTTGAAATGCCATTCTACAAAATTTGCTATATAATACACTGCCATTCTAGATTTAATTTGCCATTTCAGACATGCTGTTAAATATTAGCAGCACTACACTGGTTTGTATGAGTAAGGAACAGAACATTCTTTGTTGCAGTTTTTCCAAGATGGGTCTTCCCCATCTTTTGAGGAGGGTCCAGCTGCGGCTTGG
>NW_023339651.1:3508517-3516416 GCF_004916995.1 Morone saxatilis | reverse complement strand
CTGCAGTTGGATGATATTGCATCTTCTTGATGAAGAAGCCAGTTCCGTTGTGTTCTGAATTAGAGCTGTAACTCCTTGTATGTTTAGTATTAGCCTTTTTGCCCCACAAGCAATTACACCAGCAAACTGCTGTTAGACATTAACTGACTTAGAGCAGAAGAATCACAAATCCAAAGATGATGTTTTGGTTTGTGCTAGATGTTCTATAGTTTATGTTAGCTGTTAAGCTTAAAGTATAGCACATTATTAGTAAGAATGTAATTAGAATGTGCTATGGAAATAAAATCCAAGTGGTAACAAATAGGAGGTTTTGGTATTTCTGAGTTATAGTCCAGATCAACAGATATGTTATTGTTGTTTCTCTCGAGGTAAGTGGCTGATTCTATGTGATTTTTAAGCAAACTTGACTCCTTTCTGTCTTTGCAGTCCATAAATATGTTCATGATCCCACAATGAGCTTCCCTCCACAGGATCCAGGAAGGAAAAGGAAGGAAGAAGCTCAACAGGTGCATGACAACAGCTGGGTCCCACCAAAGCTGAAGACATGCATTAAATCACCACGGCCACAGACTCACAGCCCAGCCCAGAACAGAAGCTATCATCGTGGAGGTTAAATGCGATTAGTGTCCAGTGGTAATCTAGGGTCTATTCATTCCTGCTTAGAGTAGGTGACACATTTGATTCAGAGGATTAGTCCACCTCTCCTCATGGTGCAGGGGAGGGGAAATCAAAGGGCCCACATTAGGGGAGCAGTGAAAAAAGGAAGGAACTGCGTGGAAGAAGAGGAAGAAATATCAAAGAAAAAGAAAGGGGAGCAGGAGGCATGAGCCCAACACTCTTCCATAATTTAAGCAGACAGTTCCTTTGTGCAGCCATGTCATTAACATAACCCAGCACACCGCAGGCAGAGGCCATGGGTGAGTTCTAAAGTTAGTGCCTTCAGAACATACGTGATGAGAGGCTATAAGACACAAGGAGCCGTCTGATGCTGCAGATTCTACCACATGATAAGTTTAACATTCAAAACTTTAACGACTGCAATTTCATGAGTCTAATTAACCTTTGAAACGTACATTTGCCCTCAGCACACATTGATTTAAACAAATCCATTATCCCAAGTAAAGACTAGAAGACTGCACTTAGTAAAGTGCAGATCTCCCCCAGGTTATTTTTTTTCCCACTCGTATTCTGCAAAGACCCACCCGTACTCTGCCTCTGATTGGCTAACCCTAACCAAACCAACACTAGCCAGGGTAGGGACAGGTCTTTGCAGAATGTCGTTGGGAAAGAAACAACGTGTGTCATTGCAACAACTTTAGTGAATAAAAACATACCAGATAATTATTGGGTAATCTATTAATCTGCAGATACTCCAGTTCAGATGAGACCAAACTTCTCTAGATATCAGTTTTCGAGCCACACCAACAGCCTAGGTAAGCCTTGTCTTCAGCCTAGCCGACTGGCGGAAATGCCTCATATCCTAAGTCAACAGTCATTAGCGGTATAAAACATAGCAGCCAATACAATAGCTTTTTCAAACATTGTGAATCACCACAACCACGAGAGGTTGAGCATACAGTCATAAATGTGCACAAAAAATATGAGGCTGATGGGTCAAGTAGTATGCGAGATTAGCAACAGACAGACACGCATACACAGAAAATCAAATGAATGATCACCATAAAAACTCATCACAGCAATCACATGCATGTTCATGAATAAACCAGTCCAAATTTGTATGCAACTTGAATGAATATACACATACAAACACACAGCCACTGTCTGCTTAGCAACTCCCCATTATAACTGCTGTGTGACACAATCAGAGACATTTAGGAGTTAGTGGTTGAGATCATCTATACAGACTGCCACACAAAACACTGAGTGCCCATGTGACTCACCACATGATGTCACATGTGGCTATGGGTATGTTATCTATGACTCCGTATCCATCTCTGGCCCATCTGCAACCACTTTTCCTGCCCAATCTCCACTTTAATTTTAAATTGAAGCTTTCCTCTTTTTCCACTGCACAAATAAACAACACACGCATGCACATGGAACTGACATTGACACCATCTAACATAACTCACTACAGCAGAAGTCATGTGTGCCTCCATCTGGGTTCAAAGCATGCATTTAGGGCTTTGAATCAAACTGTTAACTATACAATAATACAGTACCATTTTTTGGTCGTGAGGATATCACAACACAGCTCATTCTCCAGCTATCTGCAATATGTGTGCAGCTAAAGATAAACATACTTTGAAATGGTAAAATAATTGTAAAAGCAAGAACCAATTACACTGTATATTGCTTTAATTTACTGCATAATGAAGAGCTCTGGGTTTAACAGAAGTTCATAGATAAAAAGGACAATGAATTGGTAATCCAAAACACACACAGACTAAGCCTTAAAACACACAAAGCAATATGAGCACACATTCGCCATGATTTAAATGTCAAGCAGCCATTAGAAAAAGAGATAGAAAGAGAACAGTTAGGAGTAAAATGTCAGTAACAAAAGAAGAAAACCCCTTGCTTCAGTATCGCAACAGAACATATTGTGCTTTTAGTGTATTGGTAAAGTATTGCAAGAGGAAATATTGACTGAGTTGTTCCACCCATACACACATGAACAAACACACCAAGAGTTGCAACACTTTCATTCTTAGATCTCGGTGATGACACCAAACTCACAGGAGGAGGGGAGCTGAGGATCTTTCAACTCTTTGCAACTAATTCTTACACACATTACATCGCCGTCTTTTCTGTGTTTCGAGACTAAAATATGTGTATATCTCACACATATGTCTTATGTTACGTTACAGTGGGTTCATGGTCCACCACACGCTCCTCCTGTAGGTCTTTAATAATTCTGAGAGACCAAAAAATATGGGGACTTCTAAATATCTTTGCATTACTAAGTACTGATTAATTATTGAATTTGTGCTACATTTTGGCTGTGGGTTTTAAAATTGCATTATATGGGGGGGAGTTTGCAAAGCCCTTTCAAGCCTCCAACTACTTGTATGCCTATGTGTCTTTATATGTGTTTTTCTGGGCCCTTATAATGTAAGCCCTGTGAGGTTTCTCTCTCTGTCAGGTTCTGCATGTGCTAGCTTTGTTATGGGGCCTCCACAGATACAACTAAGGTGAGACAGGAAAGAGAGGGACTGAATTTAGACCGTCGAAGAGCAACAGCATGACAGAGTGAGCTGGTGTAGTTTGAGTAAGAAAGGGCAATGACGGCAGAGACAGTAAAAATGAGAAAGAGCGGGATAGAGAGTTGACTGGGTTAAAGGGAAGATTTCTGTCATTTGTCTTTTTCTTAAAACGTGAAAGCTTCATCAGCTTATCTGTTAATCTTTGTCCATGACATCCGGTCCCACATGTCTCTTTACGAGTTGCACAGACAGTTGTGGACACCACAGCCACGTAGTAGTTCTGTTTATTTCCTGGAGTCTGTGTTCCCCACAGTGTAGTGGCCGTGCGGTCACAACAAATTGACGGTACACAGATGTCCACACGTAGCCTACACCTACACCCTTTGATGACTGAAATCCCTCAGACCATAAGGGGACCCTGGCATACTTCCTGTTTAAGACCTCCCTGTACTGGTGTTATTAAAGCTAAAAGAACAGCTATCCTGTTTGGCTCTGTTTACTAGCACCGCTAAAGTTCACTAATTAGTATCTCATTTGTTTAAACCTTACACAATAAAATGTAAAAACAAGTTCTGGTTTCATGGGGGGTGGGGATGTCTCTGCTGGTTGACTGGCAACCTCTCGGTCATCTTGTGTTTTCCAGTTTATTCTAAGCTAATTGTGTTCAGGGAGTAATTTCATATTTAATGGACAAATATGAGAGTGGTATTGATATTCATACTGTTCTCTCGGCAAGAAAGTTCCCAAAATGTCTAATAACTGAAATATGAAATAAACACAGATATTACATTGTTTTTCAATGAAAGAAATGTACCATCAATGTCAAAGTCAACTGCAGAGCTTGGTTAACTAGCAGGGCTGATTTCGTAATAATTTGCATTATTGCAAATGTCATTTTGAATGAGGTTTTCTTACTCCTGCAAACTAACCTGGAAGTTCTGGTCTCACCTCTGTTCTATAGGCGCACCGAGACCCACTGCCTACAGCCTACTCTCACATTCACTGTCAAACAGAAGCAGAGCAGTGGCACAGGGAAGGTGTGCCAGGAAACACAAAGAGACCTAAGTAAACCAATCACAGTCATTGTGGTGTCTGTAAAGACTGATTGGCCTTTATGTGTAGCCTTTAAAGAAGTAATTCCACCAATGGGTTGAGATCATTTTAACCTGTTGCCAATACAAATACCTTCCTCTTCAGAAGTTTGCTGCAATCAGCCGCAAACGGTCTTGTTTTGAGACGGTGATGTTCATTCTTAGAAATTTCTGAAAACTGCCAAAGGCGTGAGATAAGTCTGGCATCCTTTTCATGTTTTATGAAACATTTGTTTTTGTGGCTTCTTAACAAGTACATTTTTTTTTGCAGTGAAGTCCGCTATAATGCTGAAACGATTAGTTGATCATGAGAACATTTTCTGGTAATCAGTAAATTGCTAAAGTCATTTATTAAGCAAACATGATTATCGAGCAATCTCCTTCTTTTCTTTGTTTTATATCATTTTAATTAAACATTTGATTTGACTGTTGTTTAAACAAGATAAACAATATAAAGACATCAGATTTCTGACATTACATTGACCAAACAAATAAACAGTTCATCCAAAAAAAAAGAAAAGATTAACTGATAATGCCCTGTGGCCCTGCAGCTACACTGCACAAAAGTAGAAATCAGCCAAGAGTGAGAGGCCATGCTGTACAGTCAGAAGCACTGCATCTTAACAGAGTCGTTTCACCTTAAGAATCTTACATAACACTCTGCATATGTGTTGACACCATGTCTCAGTCTATAGGGTTTATCGTCTTCTTTAGAATAAAGAAAACGATAAACCCTTTCATTTCAGACACGTCATTTAAGCTGAATTCTATAGCAGGACTTATGCAGACACACTCTTGTTTGCTCTAGCTGCTTACTTCAGCTTTTAATGCTGCTATGCTGTCCACAGTGCAGTGTGTGTAATGTATAGTACATCGCATACTTAACCATGGCATTGCACTGCGATACAGGCCCAGGCTTAATAATCCTGTCTTCTCTGTCTCAGACCCAGGACATAGATAAGAAAAGTGTCTACCTCGCAGCCCACTCGTCTGTGGACACTGATGTGGGAGTTCATTGTCCCGTCTGCGGAGGCGACACCAGTGGAGCTATACCTTGAACACAGGGAGATCTTCATCGAGTGAACCGACAAGCACAGGTCTGTGCTACACCTGACTGCATATCAGATGGTGATGCAGCCTGCTGCGGCCTTTTAGTAGGTCTAACAATACCATAAAGGTGGTGGCAGGGGGTTATTTGAAGGATGGCAAACATAAAATCAGAACTAGGACACCTCTGACAACACTGTGGATATTTTAAAGACGAGAAGACAGTCTTGTGGGAAAGGTTTTCAGAAGAACAGCAAGGAAGGAAACGTCAACAAGTTCAACATTTTGAGGAATACAATAATTTGGTTTCTTGCTGAGAGTGAGATTAGTCTATTAGTTAATATCTATCTCTTTACTAGAGCCCGACTTACAACTGACTCTTAACTGACTGAAGATAACCGGTGGAGCTTTTGACTAGATCTCATATATTAGCTTATCATGGATTCTGCGTATGCTGTATGTTGGGCGATAAGAAACAATGTTTGATTAGAATTTAGAAACAGTGTCAACAGAGAGCACTGATGTTTATATGAAGTATATACAGAATATCCTGGTCTGGTCACTAATCCTTTAATACAGGGGTCTCAAACTCAAATTGGCTTGGGGCCACTGCTGGTATTGTTATCTCATAGAAGGGCCACTTCAATGCTCAAGTACTAAAGTGCAATATTCTGAAATGCAAAAAACTGTTTTCTTTACTCTTGCATGCATTTGCAGGCACTTTTGACCTTTGCCATTATTTTGCACCACACAAAACAAGATCTTTTAGTATTGTATTAGTTTAAACTGGCTTGGCTAGGATATTATCATATTTTTTTCTTTTTTTTCTTCGACTTCATTTAGGGGATTAACAAACAAGATAAAACATGTCAATTTTAGAGGTATTTGCATGCATATTTTTTCACTTTGGATAGAGCCAGACATGCTGTTTCCCCATGCCTTTCAGTCTTTGTGCTAAACTTGGCTAAGGATGACAAAACAATACTCACAGGCCCATGTGTACAGTACACTAAGAGCTCGGTTAGTCACTTTGTTCCTCCAATCCTTAATGGATGCAAAGAGATCCCTTCTTATATGAATTCTGATGGGGGACAATTTGAGTTTGATCAAATTCTGCCCATGCTAAACTGTTTTATTCAGACAAAGTTCTTGTTTGGCTGCTAGTGTGTAGACAACATTTAAAATCTGAGAAACTTTGCCTTTTTCAGGAAAAATATTTGTATTCCTCAAAGTAAAGTAATAATGAAAAGTATCTTTACCCAGACTCATGTAACACAGCGGCATGTTCTTTCATTACATATACATTTCAAGCCCGAACTGTGCCAATCATTAAATTATTGTTGATAGAAACAGGTAGAAGCATGTGAATCACGGGTTGTTGACGATGAGAAATACAGTCACTGAGATCAGATTCTGGAGCATTTCCTGTCACATTTCCAACAGGAGTCTTGGAATTTGTTTTAAATACCCTGAAAATCAATGCTGGAAGGAATCAAAACAAATGCAAGTACAGTAAATAAACTCTGTAGTAGATACACAGCGGTATTTGTTTCCAGTTTCCCAACGGCTAAACATGCTGGAAGACATTGCAGCTTGATGACTGCACAGCAGCCACATTTTCCCAGCTGATCTGAACTAACTTTGACTTTGTCACAAGTTCAGGCCAATTCCCACCTCCCTCCTCTCCTTTCTCCTCGCCAGATAAGCACAACAACACTGGAGAAAAGGTCTGGCAGGGGAACAGACGGGCGTCTGACAGGCAGCAAGAAAAGGCATCAGTACTGGCAGCCTTGCACTATGACTGACCGCCGTGCCAACATTTCTGACTGTGTACATGTGCTGCTGTTGCCTTTTTTTTAAGCAGAACAATAAAAACGCTGTCAGCCGTAGCACAGATACTGTACTGTGTCATGCATGGGGAAAGGTAGAACAGCGGCTAACCAACAACTTCCTGTAGAGATGTAACACTCCCTACTGTATATCTGCATTCTTTCAGTCTTTAACCTGCGGGAGCCACAGCAGAGCAAAGTCATTTTCCCATGAGCGTATGGATTAATGTCATCCAGTTGTCTTGGGAAAAGATTTTTTTTATTATTATACAGTTAATATTACAGGGAACTCCACCAAGACGGGTCCCTTTTGATTTGGTTTCCTTAGTAACAGTACAGTAAATGACTTATAATGTTTTACAGTTGTGCTCTGTAGAGCCAGTGGATCACATGACACACTGTTTGACATCAACTACAGAATAACCACTGTGCATTAAGTCGGAGCCAAAATGGAAATAGAAAAGCTCTACCATCACTGTGGAACCCTTTACACAAAACGTGATGCCTTTAACAAAGTACTGTACATAATTGATAGCTCAACATATGAGCTACTATGTTCTGGCTGGATCCGGTATCCCCAACAGGGGGACACTCCTTGTGGAGTAACTGTATGCGTCTCTTTGTGCTGAAGAGAACTGGAGATGTGACAGTTATATGACCTGTGATAAAATGGTAATACAGACTGACATCTGCAAAAAGTTCCTGAGAATCTTTCTACAGGTACAATAAATAGCTGATGTACTGACACACTGGCCCAGCAGAGGA